>NW_006288434.1:1234391-1236557 GCF_000327345.1 Myotis davidii
TTTAAACAAAGAAATCTGTGGTAGCTTTTAAACAAGTCTGCCCTCCAACAAAGTAGTACCTACAAAGAGACATGAGGGTTTGAAGTCAAGAGTGAAGTATTATTGGTATTGAGAGATGTTCAGGTGTCATAGAACTACTTTATGTAGCTCTAACCGATATTGATGGTGATGACAATGACCTTTAGAGGTGATAGTGAAGATGTAGATGAGGAAATATTTGTAGAGATGTTACATAAACTATAAAGCCTGTTAATCATTATCACCTCACCATCATCACCCTCATAGGTAGAAACTAAACTTACATCAGCTCAGTGGCAATACTAAACTGAAAAACCTTTTATGGCTTTTATGATCAAGCAGCCACTATCCAGGAGCAAAGACAATGGCATTTATGTGGTCAAGATAAAAAATGCCAGAATACAAGAAGGATCATGGTATATAGACTAGATATCTGAATTTTGTCTTACCATGTTTTCCTTCACCTATGGGCCTACACATGTTCCATTCTCTCTTTTAGATCACTCTTTGCCACCTCACTTAATTAGGGATCAATTTTCTGTCTCAGTTTAGTACTAATAATTATTATAATAATACTAATCATAGCTAAATTTATCGAGTGCTTACGATGACCACATAGATGTATTATACTATAACTTTACATATATTACCGCACTTACTGTTTGGAGTTACTGTGTGCAGTAGAAATTCCCTTTGTCCCATTTTACAGATAAGAAAACTGAGGTATAATTTGTATGGCACTTTCTCAGGGAATTCCCCAAGCTCTCAGGCTCAACTTCAGCTGTCTCTCCTATAATATGGTAGTTAAGGTATACACTCTGGAGCCAGAGTTCTTTGTGGGGGGAAAGATGCTTAACCACAATTCCTATCAGATAAAAAAAATGTGGGTAATAATAGTTTTCATCTTACATGGTTGTTCTGAAGATTAATACCTGAGAAGCAGCTTGAACAGAGCATTGTGTGCAGTAAAGCAGTGAATACAGGCTAGCTATTACTATATTTCCAGAGCCGCTGGTATATTTCCTAAGACATTATTACACTATATCAAAATGGAATTGTGTCTTCTTTTCAATACATCAGTTCAATATGTCAAACACACAAACACTGTTCCCATTATACAAACAACTTAGAAGCAAATTATTTAACAATTGAAATGACAGTGCCACACGTTCAAGGTCCTAGGTCCAACATAGTAGCCAACACCTAGATAGGTAATGGTCTGTGGACCACTTTCTCCTCCATGATGGGTGTAAGTTGCAACTGCTGCTGCTGCCTCTAGTGTGCCTGGACAGATCTGAGTTTCTAATTTCCTGTGTTCCGCTCCTCACTTCCCATAGGATTTTGAGCTCTAAGAGGGGAACAGTCATGTTTGCTTTTTAGTGTTGCCTCCTACCACTCAGTACAGTCCTGGAACATAAAAAGTGTTTAGTAAATAGTCCTTGAAAATGAGAACCAAGGAATGAATACTGGTAAGAATCCAGTTCCTTTGGGTGAATTTTACATGTGCAGAAAATGGGTGAGGGTACAATACTCAATTAGCTTCCAGCAGAAATATGGTCATTAGAAGCAGCAAAGGCAGATCCTGCAACAGCTCTGATTTGGAATCAGAAGTACAGGTTATAAGAACAGTGTTCATGATTTCCTGCCATGTGATCCTGGGCAAGTCGATTAATCCTGCTGAGCCTCAATCACCAAATAGGTTGGTGTGAAATCAAATGAAATCATGTATGTGGAAGCATTCTGTAAACTAGCTACGCCTGTAAAGGGTTACTCTGAAAGACTTTCCCCCAGACCACAGAAGTATAGTTGGGTTATTAGTTTAATAAACCTGTCATTCCTCAGGGTGTTTCATGAACTGTTGGCATCCCCACCATCCTAAGTGCCTGCTAGATTCCTTGTTGATGACGAATGTATAGCCATTGTGTGAGTGGAGAAGGGGGGTCAGGAAGCATAGACTACTCATGTGTCACTCTGTCCCCAAGTACCTAGAGGACAAAGAGAATTGGAATGTTCAGAAAAGCTTTAGAGTCGCCAAAGGTACATAAAGTCAGCCACAGAAACCACACAATGGAAATAATGACTCTATTTCCACAAATGTGCTGGGGTGAGGGTGGGGGTAGGGGCGGGGGTGGGGGGTGGGGGTATCAG
>NW_006288434.1:1236917-1238706 GCF_000327345.1 Myotis davidii
TGGGGGTGAGGGGGGGGGGGGGCGGGGGTGGGGGTTGGGGATATCAAACAGCTCAATAAGGGGGAAAGAGAAATACAATGAGTTGCACTTTACATAAAGACCAACCACCACCTCCTCCCACCAACCGATTTGGTTGATTCATTATTAATTAAATGATTTATTTGTTCAATGAATATCATAGATATTCACCATCCACTAGGCCTTATGACCACATTGGCAAGTCTGAGGAATGTAATTAGCTAGCTTATTTCTGGGTTGGCATAACCCAAATAGCTTAACTTGATGAGTCTTTATTCATTAAAGAAATAATAATGGTTAACAATGGGAGAGGGTGTCCTTTCTATAGAGAATATGAGACAGACATTTATTAGCATACGAGAGGCCCGGTGCACGAAATTCATGCATGGGTGGGGTCCTTAGGCCTAGACAGCGATCAGGGCTGATCTGGGCCTTACCGCTGCTAGCTGGGGCCTTCGTGCTGGCACACTGACCACCAGGGCTCCTGCGTTGAGCATCTTCACCCTGGTGGTCAGGGCATGTCATAGTGACTGGTATTTCTGGTTGTTCTGGCATTCCGGTTCCTTAGGCTTTTATATCTATAGATATATCTAGTTAGTTACATCATTTCTGAAAAGGAAAGTGAGTTCTGGAGACAAGGATAAAAATATTTAAGTTAAAAATATACATCTTATAGCCTGGCTGGTGTGGCTCAGTGTTGAGCATGGACCTATGAATCAGGGGGTCACACTTCTATCCTTGGTCTAGGCAAGTACCCAGACTGTAGGGTTGGCCCCCAGGCAGCTGATCAATTATTATCTCTCATCATGATGTTTCTCTTCCCCTTTCTCTCCCTTCCTTTCTGAAATCAATAAAATGTTAAATATATATGTATATATATACACACACATATCATATAAAGAAAACTTAAAGGATTTTAAAGTCCAAACAATGGAAATCAAAGCCTGGTTTAAAAGTTTTTTATGTAGGAAATGACTTTAATGTAGGAGAAATGTGTCCCTCACCTAAGGAAGAATTTCTCAGCATTGGATGACAAGGAATTGTAATGGGTAACCAAGGAACTTGAGAGAAATCTCATTTCCAGGAGATCCATGGATCAGACATCCAGTTGCTTCATGACAGAAGCATAAGTAAAACATCTCTCCCTGTGCTTTCCAGCTTTATAGATAAGCGAGAGGCCAATTACAATAGATGGCAATTAATTCTGTTTAGAGAAAAAAATGGAAAAAAATAAACTTGTTTTGAACCTATTTATTCTTCTGTTGCAAAGATCAGACCAGCTCCTATAAATCACTCCAACATTATTGGACCTTTCACTGTACTGGGTGATGGAAATCTACAAAAATCTTCTTACCTTCAGTAAATCTATAGTTTATGGGAGAGACAGAGCTAATAGCTATTACCTGGCTAAAAATCCCTTACTATGTACCAGGCATTGTGTTAAGTATTTTAAGGTCTGCTTTTACTTAATTTTTACAACAATCCTAAGAGTTCTATATTATCATTTCGCTACACAGATGCAATAACACAGAGCCTTTGAAAGGTTGACCAAATCACCAAGGGCCCACACATAGCCAAAGCACGGAGCCAGCATTCAAATCCAGTCTACCGGACCCAAAGCCTGTGGGCTCTTGACCATTATTCTCCAACTTCTGCTATACTCCCACACAAATAATGGTGATAATGATAGCAATAACAAGTGATGGTAGCAATGATGCTAAAAACAAATGTTCGCAGCAATAATAGTAACAATAATAATATAATGCTTATC
>NW_006288434.1:1238763-1241931 GCF_000327345.1 Myotis davidii
GTTTTGGGATTAGAGAGGATGGGGCAACTGATTTCAACTGGAGGTCACTGGAAATCTTTGACAGAAGTTCACTGTAGAAAGACAACTAACTGTCTACCCTGGGACGGTGTCACCTGGGAGGGGCTGCCCAGCCAGAGACTTTGCTCAGCCCATCTACCATGACTGGGTCTCCCTGGTGGATCTGAGTGAAAGTGGCTTTCTTCCAGGACACCTATAAGAAAGCAAAACATGAACTTTCATTCTGTTAAGCCACTGACATTTTGGGATTTACTTGGTAAAGTCACTAGCATTACACTAATGTAAAAGGTATCTTAAGCAAAGAGTAGCATATACGCAATGTCTTGGAGGCATCATGCATGCAGGCACAGAGGGCATAATTCACTGCTTTGGAAAGGACAGCAAGTGGAGAGGTAATTTGGGACCACGAAATACCATGCACAAAGTTCAAACTCTCAGTAATGGGGATCCCCAAGACAAGGCAGACCACAAGTGAAACATATCTCATTAAAAGCTAACAAATCTGGAACATGGCTGGCTAATGGTTCTTCCGATGAAATAAATTAGGCTACGTCTGGTTTTAGACGGAATATATACTCACCCGTGCTCACACATGCACACAAATGTACACACACAGGCACACCCATACACAAGTGCATGGACATCCATGCTCACCCCTGAAAAGCACTGACATGCACACAAATACACATGTCCACATGTACACACATGCACAGTTCTTCCCTTCAAGCAGTTACTAGATGTTCTCTAAATTATCTCATAACCAAATGTTTATGTAGCTATCTGTTTATTTCTCAAATCGCCTCTGCTTGGACAACTGGCTTAATTATTTTTGTGAGGGAGAAAAATGGCACCTTGTAAAACCACAGTGCAAGGCCTAATACAGGCAAGCTCATTGACTTGGAGGGTTTCCTTTCCTCTTCTTTGCCATCCAGAATGGAAGAGGTATAACTCAGGGAAGACAGAAATGTCAGGATGGAAGAGGTATAACTCAGGGAAGACAGGAAGCACATCCTTTTTTACTTCTCTGTCTCTTCTTTTCCTTCTATTCTTAAAATACTATCTTCTATGGTTCTCCACACACTCTCCTCAGGTGGGTTCAGAAGGTCTCAAGAGCTGCCAACACTCCCCTCCAGTAAGAAACTTGTGCAAAAGGCCAGCTGCCACCCAGAGGGACGTGACAGATGGCAGGATCAACGTGCCGAGCGCGGATGGCTCACCCACGTGGAGAGGCGTCAGGGAGCTGGAAGCAGAGCTCTGGAAAGGATTCCTGGCCTGCTTCCGCTTCTCATATTGACAATTCCACACCCTCCGAATCTGTGAATTTGGGAGGTTGAAGAGCCCAGATGCATGCTTTTATTTTCTTTTCCTAAAAGCGAAAATGCGTTGGAGTTCTCCAGAGCCACCATTTCATTGGGAATATTCTCTTTATTGCACGGGACACTGTTTGCTAGCATTCACTGATGGCTAACTCACAGTCTTACAAATGGTAACCCTGGAGTAACCTCTTCAGAATGATTACCAGGGGCTCTTCAATAACCACAGGGCAGCCAAAGCTGAGAGGGCACGTGGAATGACATGCCTGGTGTGTGGGCTGATGTTTCAGCCGGCGTGTTGCAACTGGCCTGATGGAGGAGTGGCAAGGCAGAGAGGTCAGAAATTGTAGCTTAGATAAAGGTAATAATATCGTTTGTGGTTTTCCTTCCTCTCAAGAGCCACCGGGCAATGCCAGGCAGGCAGCGTTTCTCTCAGATACCTCTGTGGGATGGGAAAGCCCGGCCAAGTGGTGGGTGATGCTTTACAACTAACCTTCACCTTCAAATAACAGAAACTGTAGGACATGCCACGCCCCTTATCTTCATAGGATGTTTAGGTTAACATTAGCATGATGCCAAGTTACTAGATTAAAGGTGTTCACTGCTTAGAAAGCAGGAATTTTCTTTAGTCCTTTCTTGTGAGTGAGATGCTGACTACCAGGTCTGTGCTGTACTCGGTCATGGTACCCTGGGTCTCTTTGTCGTAAAGGGACCAGCAGAAACACAAGTGACTAAACACCTCGAGGGTAGCAGCTGGCGATTTGTGTCAAGATGAAGAGGAAATTTAAAAACTTGTGTGAAATTTAAAAACCTTGTGATTTGAAGAAGCTTCACAGCTGGCCCTTCGAGGTGCCTTTTCCCAAAGTTGAGGTGACGTTGAGCTGGAGCCATGTGCTGTACACAGGTGGGTAGGTTTTAGTGATATATGTTTGAAGAAGCCTGGAAAGGTTACAACACAATTCCTGGACTCAGAAGTGTTTTGCTTGTATTAGATTTTTCATGCTCAGCGAAGTGGCCTCCAAGTGGATTGAGCCCACAGGTTTGGCAACAGTTTCACTCTATTCTGCCTCAAGGGTTTTCAGATCCTAATGTACATAGAAGCACCTGGTTCCGCGGCCTCGCCCCCAGAGACTGATTCAGTGAGTCTGAAGTGGGGGCCAAGAATCTGCATCTTGATGAGCCTCCCAAGTGAAGCTGACCCAACAGTCCTGACACCAAGCCAAGAACGAGTGCGATGCAGCCAAGGGCCCATCGAAACGCTCCTTTCTGGTTGTAGACAGGGCTACGCTGCATTGTCATCACGCGTTGGTCTTACTGGAAATGGGAAGGACAAAGAAGGAAGGAAAATGGTGGAGAGACAGAGAGATGTCATATGTTGGGTTCCTCAGAGGCAGAGGCTGAGGCTGAAACAGGAATCCGTGTGCAGTGATTTCGAAGGGAGGGCTCTCAGGAGAAAGGGGGCGAGGGAAACCGGCCAGGAGAAGAGAAGGAACTGATCAGGAGGGGTCCCACTGCAGTCTAGCTCCAGCGAGATTCCACAAGGAAGCTCAGAGCGTGAATCACCCCACAGAGTTGGTCCCTCCTTGAGGCCAGGGGTCAGCACTTCGTACGCTCTTATCTAAGTCAGTCCTAGGCTGTGGGCCAGCCCTGGAGGTCGGGGGTAAACTCCCAGCTCCTCTGGGGTGCTTTCTTCCGGTAGAGAATACACTGGAGGAAGAAGCAGCTGTGAGTTTGCCCAGCCAACACGCTCAGCAGCTGGAAGAAGGAAGCATCCGCCCAATAAGACACTTTGGTGGAGCACCCATAACACCAGCTACAGGGAGGCATGGGAGTGAGG
>NW_006288434.1:1241979-1252982 GCF_000327345.1 Myotis davidii
TCTCAGCTAAGGATGAGCCAAACAAACAAAAGTTCTGCTATTTCAGTCAATGACCTGAATGGCACTAAACAGCCAGCAAGCCACTTCCTGTGGTAAATTCCACGGAGTGTCCACACGTTTCTGCATCCCTGCACATCCACAGATTTGCTGCTGGCGTCTAGACAGCTGCCTCTGCAGCAAGCTGTGTTCCTGAGACTCCAGGGCACAAAGGCACAAGGGAGACAAGACCACAGGCAAAGGTATAGAATCTTAGATTCCAACAACTGAGCCGCCTAACCATTCCTCCCCAAGGCACAGGCCATCAAATTCAACTTTGTGCCATCTGCAAATCTAGCGAACATAAATTTTCACTGCAGTTAAACTAAAAAAAGTTAGCCTTGACCTGCGTTGCCCAGTGTTTAGAGCATCAGCCTAAGAACCGAAGGGTCTCAGATTCAATTCCTGTCAAGGGCATGTACCTGGTTTGCAGGTTCCCTGCCCGGGTTGGGGTGTGAGTGGGAAGCAACCAAATGATGCGGCTCTCTCACATAGATGTTTCTCTCTCTCTCCTCTCTCCCCCTTCTCCCTCCCTTCTACTCTCTTCAAAATCAATGGGAAAAATATCCTCCAGTAAGGATCAACAACAACAACAACAAAAATACAGTCCATCAATCAAGGCTGCTGATTTAATCAAGTTATCAACAACTCTTTGTATAGGATAAATCCATCCAAGTCACATTTTCTACCTTATTCAAAAAATTCCATAAAATTTTTTTCGATTTCTTTTGAAATTAAAGATGCCAATTACTATCCCATTTCTCTCTATCCCTTCAATGGCCTTATTTTAGAAGGAAATTAATTAGATAGTATCAGTGAGTCAATATTTGTTCCCAGGGTCACTACTTTTTAAACACGTGTTAATAAACTATGTGTGTGATCATTTATTCCAAAAACATTGTCAAGGTTTCATAGTATTTTACTGAATAATACAATTTTAGAAATTCCATTCCCCCCCCCCACACACACACACCTTTTAAAAGTAAGTCATGTACCCACTTGCGGTGCTTTGATACGTCTCAGTCACCATGATTTTTAAAATAGCAGGAGTAACACTATGGTATTCTCTGCATGATCTCCCAGCACCTTACAATGTAATTCATCTGAGCCTTTACTCACCTAAAGCTAATAGATGTTTCTTTACAATTTATTTGTTCTTCTAACCTGAACCTCTGTATCTTCCTTAATGATCTTTGTTCTAACCTGTCCAGCTTACAGTTAATCTTCCTTGCTGGTAAACATATAATCAAAATAGTGTCCAAGCACTGTATCTATTACCTTGGGTATATGTCTATTATAGCACAAACATACAGATCCACTTAGTTGTTTCTCACTCTCCTTGCTATCCAGAAAGCTACAAGCCCCTTAGAATATTCAACTGTTATGGAAGCTTTCATTTTACGCTGGACTTTGGCCTTCCTGACATCATTCTACAGATCCACTTCCCTCTCCCGTGTGCATCTGGGCCAGTGCCTCCCTTCATCCATTTCTGTAGACGCCCTTCCAGTAGGAGACTTTATCAGAAGACTTCTTTTTGGCTGCGTTGCTAACTTTAGATACCACATTTCTGCTTCATTATGCTCATTTGTGATTAAATTGTTGGAAATTCTACTCTGAAAGATTCCCTCTTGAGCTACATGAACTTTTGACTTAACTGACTATGGAATGAGGCTTGCCCTTCTTATAAACTCTTAAGCAATGTATTTTCCAAAGCCTGAGATATAGTAGCGAGTGTCTCCTATGATTTTTTTTTTTTTACGCAAGTACTCACATGATTTGACTACTTCCTACAAAGAAAGGTTCCTATCACGTCTCTATCACAAAACAGTTCTTTCATACTTTGGTACAGAATATTGTTTTCTTTCCTTGCTTCTTCATCTTTCTGAGTTGTCAGCAAGTCTAGAATTTATCAGATGCCCTGCCTTTTGTCGAAGAAGACTTCAGCAGACATTCCGACGGGTGTATTTTTCCTTCTCTTCAAGGCCAGTGTTGTAATCTGTACTCGGAAACCTTTATCCATATCCTCTGTCTGGTCTGCTGGCCTGCAGAATACTTCAAGAATAATATCACTTCTAATTCTCTTTTATCTTATCCTCCCTGAGAGGAAAATTTGCAATGTCATTCTTTGTGCAGAAGGGAAAAGAAATTTTAAGTCACAACTGTCACCTGGGTTTCCATGTGGGACTGAAAGTCTGAATGCTCCAAAGAGAGGGAATTCAAAGGCCAGGAAAAAATATATTTTCCGACAAAGCTCGCAAAATGGCCACTTGTCATTTTCTCTTGAATATTCCCCATACCTAAGGACATTGCCAGGTTGTACTAAAACACACGCTTATCTATGGAAAGCAGAATTATTTGGATTGTTATGTGTAAGAAAACAAAGTAATTGAGAACAAGAGCTTTGAATACGGTGCCGACTTGATATTGAGTCTATTCATGATGGGCCATTGATAACCTCTCAAAGTCTCAGATGTTCACATTCATAAAACGGGCCTATCTCAGAGGATTGCTGTGGAATTCTTTTTGAAAAGCTGGCCATGGTACCTGGATTTCAATCGATTTATTTATTTAATAAAAAAACAATTGCTTGGTATGGGCCAAGATATAGTGTAGGTACTGTCATTTACAATAATGAACAAGTCTAACCAAATTCCTGGCCTCATCAGGGGAAAGTCAGGTGCAAACTATAAAGTGATCCATACATAAAACATATATAAATTATTAAGGGGCGGTAAATGCCATTGAAGTAAATAAAAATACATAAAACAGCAGCCAGAAATTGACCATGTGTGGGAGGGTGTGGGGGGAAGCTACTTTAAGCTAGAATGGTCAGGGAAGGCCTGTCTCTAGAGGTGACCTTTCACTTGAGCCAGAATGGTGAGATAGCACCAGCAATGCAAAAATCTGGGAGGGCAATGTTCTAGAGAGAGGAATGAGCAAGCGCGGCTATCAATCCATAAACGGTTTCTCAATACAATTGTTTCCCTTAAATAGATTTCGGACAAGTGTTTGATCCAATTTTATATTACCTGTTTGGGCATTATCAATTTTTATTTTAAAGCGAACAGATTTCTTTTGATCGTTCTCTGTAAGGCCGTTCAATCAATCGTTAATATTTTAAGCTTTTGCAATGTGCAAGTGGATGTTTTACACATCCGTGTTTTATCACTGGGAGACGGTGGCTGAATGCCATGTAGATGAATTTGACTCTGGAAAGTGTGTCCCTTCAATTATCTGTTAAATGCCTCTTCTTATACCCAACCTGCTGACAAACATGGGAAAGCAGACAAATGAGATGAGTTGCAGCGAGGACACCGGAAGCCAAAAGAGCAGAGTACCTAATTGGAAGAGCACAGGAGAATGTTTAAAATAAGTTTCAGAATGGCGATAAGGAGGGAGATGATGTTATCTCTTGGATAGAAGAAGCTATTAAAATGCACCAGGGTGTTTTCAATCACTTAATCAGAAAGCCCTTTTCCTGAGAACTGTCTCTTGTCCCTGTGCCATGAACAAACATAAATATTTTGGATTTCCTGCATCCTTCACCCTGATAATGGGCTCTTAACTAGAAGTTCTTCCCACCTCAAAGGAAAAGCTAAAAACAATGATAAAGCCTGAGAGATATGATGTCTTTTCCAGTTGAATTACTGAATCTCACAAATGGTGTTTAGCTCCTTCTCTAGCTCTTGCTTTTTTTTTCTAGGACATTTTATATGATTTTTATACAAAATATAGGAAGCATCCTGGATTCAGAGCATAACAGTGTAAACATGTACACAAGAGGGGAACTTAAGTAAAACAAATAAGCTTTTGGGGCAGTTTCATGGGAATTTCTTTTAAGATGCCACAATTGTAACCTATCATGTGCACATAAATTTTCATCTCACATTTTATGTTTGAAAATTTCTTAAAGAAATAATTTTATAAGATAATGTTGTGAAATGTTTATTTAAGGCTTAAATAATATTTTAAATTCTTAACATCAATATGAGTAGCTGTGCCTACACGTTTAACAAAATAATTTCTGTTAAAATCAAAACATTTTTAAAACCCTCTGCTAACAGACCTATTTAGGGTAAAACATTTAAACGATGATATTTTAAAAGTTATAATTAAAACACATAATTTGGCAGAAAATTCTCTTACTATTATGGGAATAAAGTTTCATGCAGTGTTCACATTCTCCTAAGATTTTAAATCATATTTTCTGGATCCAAATACAGAAGTGTCAATCATCTGAATAATAATAAACCAGAAGTTCTCTTTTGTGTTAAACAAATAAACCAAAACGAAATCCTACTTGCGCAAAAGGTGAAATTAAGTTTATGTGGCCATATTCATGAAAAAAAAATCACTATGAAGTACAATTAAATACATTTTTGCTACTATTATAAGTGGCAGATTTCTCCATTAGAGCTATATTTTAATTTATAATTGGAAATGGAAATCCTAGTACTTAAATTGACCCCATCCAGAGTTTTGCTTTGAAGTTTAACCTCGGAATTTGTGCCATCATATCAAGCCGATGAGAACAATTTCAGGGGAAATTGTGGAATAAAAGCCCTCCTCCTGTCGAACCCTGCGTGCACAGCCCGGATTCTTGTATACCAGCTCAGTTAGGCTGTACAGTATGGGTCTAAGACCCCTCTCTATTTGAGCCTCGCGTTACCAAAGCACTGAAATACAAATCTGCTTTAATTAAACGGCCAAGACCAACAACAGGAAGGGTCTAATCAATAGGAGCAACATTCCCTGCGTCTCTTTCTAAAACCAAATAGACTGCTGGAAGTGCTTGGTGTGCAGGCGTAGCAAGCAGTGAGCGCCGGGTGCCGTGTCAGATGATAATTCAAGGGTTAAAAGGGACAGAATTATCATTCACGTAGGAGAGACGCTGCGATCGGCTCGCTTATTGACCTCCCGTGTGCTCACGGGGAAGATGCACTGTTACTTATAATAAGATGAGAAATGGATTTCTCTGGATAAACCGTTGCAGGAATCTGATGGTCTCATTAGCGAGGTGTCTTCGTGGCCAGCCGCGCCGCCTCCCCTCGCTCAGAGAGCCACTGCTAATCAGATGTGCTCCGGGGACCGGCCACAGGATTTGGCACTAAATTTCGAGATAATGACGGTCGAGTGGGCTTTGATTTATATTCTATGCCTTATTTTTATTCTCTTTATTGATTCCTATGAAATAAAGATGGCCGTGCCTGTTCCGGAGTCTGAAATCATTGGAATCGGTGTTATTTACATACGATTTCATGTCTGCAGAAGTTGGGGGGGATGGTGGGGTAGAAAGGGGGTGGCAGGCAAGGGGGGCTGTGGGGAGGCGGGGTGGAGAGGCCTTTAAACAGCTGCTTTTGGAAGCAAGGTTCCGGCAATAAGCCGCCTCCAGTGTTTGTGTAAAAATAAAGAAATAAATAAATGCCCTGTCGGGTGAATCACATCAAAATCTCAAGACAATTCCAAGATGAACCCACTCGGAGAGTTAAATGACCTCTTCATCTGGGTGATAAAGTTCCAGCCAAAATATTCTCTGGGCCCCCAGACGTGATTCATTAGAAATATGTGCATGGTTGGGGCGCTCCTCTCTCTATCTGGCAGAGTCCGGTCTGCACACTGATAAGAAGCAAATGCAAATGTCCTGATAAGAACTGAATGCAAATATTTATGATATGATATTCCCTGGGAATTATGTGCAGATAAAACAAAGTGTATTATTTTCCTGCTTCTCTTTCAGGTTTGCCAAAATGCCCTTTTTCGCTTTTGGAATTTGCATTTCTTCAAAATTGATTCGGCTTGCGTATTATGTTAAGCTATTTGTTTGCTAAGGATGGTAATTAGTTACTGTAATTACAGCAATGACAGTTGCTAAATTGTTTTTAAAGCATTACAGTGGGCCTGTGCCAGAAGATTGCAGTATTTTTTTGGATTTAAGCAGAGGCTGGAAAAACTCCCACTCTAGGGCCAGCATGGGATTTTCAACTACAAAGCTGCTTTTTCTGATTGAAAAAAAAATTTTTTTTAAAGTCATTAATTTGCATTGATTGTGTTAAACCATCTAACTTTACATTGAGGGGTATTCACAGATCACAGAAATATTAGTGATAGTGGACTTTGGCGTAAAGGAGACACGGGGACACCATCGTAAATAAAAGTGAAAGCTGATAGCAGGGGAGAAATGGTATAACTATTACTTGGAGCCTGTTAATTAAACTTTTTAGCCTGTTTTTAGATAAATTAAAAACAATTAAAAATGTTTCTCTGAAAGTCGTTCCCCAACTTTTCTGAGCCTGCCTGGTTTAAAATGAGTAATGTGGGGGGAAACCATAGTTTGGCTCTCCTCTGTTTTTGACATGTGGAAAGGAACAAATAAAGGAGAAAGGTTATTTACCCAAATACTTTCTTACAGATTTCGCTGAGAAGAAAATAATTGAGGAGGAGGGACTTGAGCTGTTGTGCATGTCCAAGATGGTTTGCGTGATTTATGTTTTATATCAACTGTGACTCAGAGGTGAAAGGCAGAGAATGTGGTTCTCTGAGCCCTCTCTTGTCCCAAGAATGTCTTCTAATGTTACCTTCTGAAGTCTAGAAAATTCGGGTGAGCTCAAACTTTGTTGCCAGCTGCTTGAAGCCAAGGTAATCCAAAATTTGAATATATATTTTAAAGACTGCAGGGTCTTAGACTTATATTTTCACACTCACAAATGCTTCATAAATAATGAATACTACCATATTTAAATATTGAGCTTCTTCTGATAGAGGAGGGTTAGCTATCTATAATAATAAAAGCATAATATGCTAATTAGACTGGACAGCCAAACGACCTTCCAGACATCCTTCTGGATGAAGCCTTGGCAGCGGGAGCTGAGGCAAAGGTGGTTAGGGGCAATCAGGCAGGCAGGTGAGTGGTTAGGGGCGATCAGGCAGGCAGGTCAGCAGTTAGGAGACAGACATCCCCTGAGGGGTCCTAGAGTGCGAGAGGGTGCTGGCCTGGGCTGAGGGACCCCCTCCCTATCCCCCCCCCCGTGCATGAATTTTGTGCACCGGGCCTCTAGTAATAATAATAATAACAGCAGCTAACGTATCTTGAGATCTTTCCACATTCTAGGCACAGTGCCAATCACTCTACATGCACTCTTCCAACAACTAATGGAGCATTATTATTATTATTATCTCCGTTTTACAGAAAGAGTTACTGAAGCTCAGAGATGTTAGAACTGACTGAGGTCACACTTCTGGTAAAAAACTGAACACAGGATTCAAACCCAGGCAACCTGACTCCACAGTCTGTGCTCTTAACTTGAGAGAATGTGAGTTTGTATTTGAAGTGAGCAAATCAATAATAGCCTTAAAACCTTGATGTCTTCCTTTAATTTAAAGCTAAACTGAAAGCTAAACTACCTAGTTAAGATGTCAGAAATTGAATTTTTATCCCAAAGCTTGTTCTCTTGATATTTTATTTAATTTACTTGTTGCAGATATAAATATAATTTCCTTGATTATTCCTCCAATTGCACTAGTCCTTGATGAGAATTTTTACTTTTTACACACACACACACGCACAAACGCACACACACACACTCTAGGAATTGACTGCTTGTTCGAAAAAGACTCAACAAATGTAGTTTGCATATTTATCATTATTTGAGAACTATAAATCCCAGTTTAATATGGTTTTGAGATTTGTAGGAATATAGATGGCGTTGGTAAATGGGCATTTTATGACATTTTGAAATTGTTTTGAAAATTATCTTATGCTGTGCATATTTACATATTACCCCCATACTATGCTATACAGTTACCTCAGGCATAAGCCCAAGTACCTATCCCCAGTGTGAGAGGCAAGAATCTCACACGTGCACACACATGGAGGCATAGGCCACTGCAGCTTATACAAGCAGTATCACCAATCAGTGTATTCAGCAATCCTCTTTATGAAGTCACTCCTGATACACTCTCGCCTCCTCCAAGATGGGCATGATCTCTTCAGCCCAGATGATGCCGCACTTTCCCCCTTTATTGCATTTATCACAAGGCTGACGGCGCCTTGTATAAACCTGGCTCGCCGTGTACATATCTGTCTCTCCCATTAGACCAGAAGCTCTTGGAAGTCTAGGTCTTTTGCATGTCCTTTATCTAGCACAAGCTTGGAACATAGTAAATGACAAATAAAGGCTCACTGAGTGAATAAGCCTTACTGAACTCACATAAAATTAAAGCGACATACAGCAACAAGCCTTTATCTCTCGTGCATGAGTCGACAGGAAGCTAGGACACCTCTGCTTCAGGCTGTGAATCAATTCGGTCTCTAGCACTTGCCTCCATTTGGGTCCACTCTAGAGGGCCACAGCTGCCTGGGGCATGTTTTTCAAGTGAAAACTCATGATGTCTTTTAAGGCCTACCCTTATAACTTCCATATTTCACTTTTATCCACATATAATTGTCCAAAGCAAGTCAAGAGCCAAAACTAATATCAATGTGGGGGCGACATGTACTCTTCCCGTGGAGGTGTGGAGGGTAGATAGTGGAGCAGGAGTAATTGTTTGCTGAATGATATAATCTCCACAACCAACAAACATTCCTATAATAAGAGGTAAAGCAGATTACCCTTTCTTTAATGTAAAGCACCTACAACATTTAAATAAGAAATAAGAAAGATGGGTAATTGCCTCATTATCAAGACCCTGGAAAACATTTCATGACTCCCCTGGATAATTTCTTTCAATAAACTTAACTGGCAAAATGTTCTTTGTGGGTTCAGCATTAACATCGGCAGCTTCATCTTGGAGTTTTTCTCACTGTTTTCCTTTGACTGTCTGGAGAAGGGTTCCACCCCCTTCTCCCATACTTGAAGACCATTAGTCAAGTGTTCCTATGTTATTTCCTCGGGGCTGATGTTTCTTTCATCTCGCCCTTTGTATTTCACAATATTTCACTTGTCAAACCATACCCTACCTTTGCAGCTCTTCTTTCGGACTCTCCCCAACCCATGTAGTGCCAAGAGCTATATAGAAATCTCTTCTTACCATCGATCCATCAAAACTGGCAAGGGAATCTTAAGTCCTTAGAAGAAAAATATTGGCAAATGCCCAGCTGAAGAGAAACATATGGGTCCACAGCCCCACTCCCACATTTTCCTAACCCCCATTCCAATCTGCAAACACATCAGAGTCAATTTGACTGAACTGGGTTGGATCAAAGAAGAGTTCCAAGGCGTGTCAAGTCAGGCCTCAAATATCAGTTCAGCACAGTTTGGTTACAGAAAGGAAAACATCCCTCCCGGGGTGAGACATCTTTCTTGTCCAGACGTTCAAAGGGTGTTATCCATTACTGAGTTTATGGTACCCACACTGGGAGCACAGTTCATTACTTCAGAATTCTTGCCCAGTTTACAAGGAAGGTCTCCTGTTAGCTGCCTCGTGTTGGCCACGGCAGATTCGGTCTTAGTATAAAATAGAACATTACTCTCTCTAGCTACACTTGGTCATATGGTGACTGTCAACATTTAACCTGGAGCCTGAAGTTTTTAATAAAATTTTCATTTAAGTTTTCAAATTAGGAAGATAATTTATTTTGTATTCTAGAAAGTAAGAGTTAATCACACCTTCTTCATTTAATTCACTTGCTTTACCAAATTCCACTAATAGAGAAAGTTGATATATTAGTATCAACATCAGGGAGGAAAAAATCATACTTTGGAACACAGTTTAGTAAAATCCATATTGAGAAGAAGTGAAATGAAAGACCGTCCTAAGCTCTGACTTATATCAGGAATTTACATACTCAAGTTCCAGATCACAAAATGGGGATAACATGGTCTATTATAGTTCCAGAGAAACAGAACCAATAGGACCTGTAAATACATATATATATATATGGAGAGAGAGAGAGAGGGAGAGAGAGAGAGAGAGAGAGAGAGAGAGAGAGAGAGAGAGAGAGAGAGAGAGAGAGAGAGAGATTTGTTTTAAGGAACTGGCTCATGCAGTTGTGAGGGCTGGCAAGCCTGAAGTCTGCAGGGCAGGGTGACAGGCTGGAGACCAGGGAAGAGTTGCTATTGCAGCTCAGCTGGAAGGTAGTCTATGGGTAGAATTCCCCCTTACTCTGGGGACCTCATCTTTTTTCCAAGGTTGAGGCCTGCTCACATTATTTAGAGTAAACTGCTTTACTCAAAGCCTACTGATTTTAATGTTAATTTCTTCTTAAAAAATACTTTTACAGCTGCACCTAGACTACTTTTCCACCACATAGTTGGGTAGCATGGTCTAGCCAAGCTGACACCTAAAATTCACCATCACACATTGCATACAATTCTCTTTGTTCTATCACTTACTCAAACAATAAGCACAACTGAACAGCTACTACATACATGCAGTCCCCAGGATTCCTGGGAAGCTTGGGAAATCAATCATTCTGAATTATTATTCAAATGTATTGATTCTCAGAAACATCAGAAAACAAGTAGACTTGGGATATCATACCTAAATTGGATCTCTCCTAAAACCTAAAAAGAGATTAGCACAAACATGAACAACTTAGTCAAGCATGCTAAAAGAGTCTTACCAAAGCCTACCTAAGTAGGATGTATCCATTTTATAAGCAAGATTACATGTATTCAGTAGGGTAGAAGCAGGAGAGATTTAATTAGCTAGTGAAATACAAACCAGCAGCTGTGGGCTGGTGAATGCGTAGGCCACACATTCCTATAAGGCTCCTTAAGCTAAATGACCATAGATCCTTATTAACCAAAGCATGAATTAGTCAGTCTGTTGCCTAATGATTATGGCCTTTCTGTGTATCACTTTGAGTCTGAGAACCTCAGCCCAAGGGCTGCATAGGGAAGGGTAACCTATCCTGATACAAAGCTCATCTTGACATTCGTGCAAAAGAGGAAGTCAAACATTAGGTAGCATCCTAACTCAGTAAGACCTTATTTGACTTTCCCACACAAGGTCAAATGCAAGTCCAT
>NW_006288434.1:1254578-1263029 GCF_000327345.1 Myotis davidii
AAAAAAAAAAAATTTAATAAATATTCCATTTCTTATTCCATAAAAAAAAAAAAAAAAATCCCACAAACAGTAGTTCTAGATATTCATGGCGCTGACAGGTACAACCTGAACCATTCCACATATTGCTCAGGGGTACCCTCAACTGCCATGGCGCTTGCTGGGCCTGGAGTGGGGCCAGACCTGCTGGAGCTGACAGAATTAGGTGCCTTAGCTCTTCAGACAAGGTCCCCCGCCCCTCGTAACTTGCTGTTCAACTTTTACCCATTCAGTTTCCTAACAGTTTTAGGATTTATATACAGAAATCAGGGATTTCCTGTCATATCTTCCACACTTGTTTTCTATGTTATATGTATGTATGTGTAAATAGACCGAATGTTTGTGTCCCCCCAAAGTTCACGTGTTGAATCCTAACTCCCAAAGTTCTGGCATTAGGAGGTGGGTTCTTGGAAGATGATTAGTTCATGAGGGTGGAGCCCTCACGAATTGGGTTGGGGTCCTTGTAAAGGAGTTCCCAACAACTCTCTTGTTCTTTCTGCCACGTGAGGTCCCAGCAAGAAGACGACCATCTATAAACCAGGAAACAGGCCCTTACCAGACACCAAATCTGCCAGCATCTTGATCTTACTCTTCCCAGCCTCCAAAAACATAAATGTTTGTTGTTTAAGCCACCCAATCTATCTTATTTTTGTTATAGACTAAGACCATATGTGCATGTATGTAATGTATAAGGGTGTGTGTGTGCATTTAAATGTTTAACAAAAACTTACTGATAGACTGCTATGTTTGAGGTGCTTTCTAGGCACTGACAGTCTAGTGATAGATCAACAATCATAGTCTTAATTCTCATGAATTTAATGTGGGGGAGAGGGAATAAAGCTTAAATTATATTTAAAATTCTGATAAGGCATCTGAAAGAGAAGGAGTGAATGCAGAAAATGCATTTAACAGGGGAAGCTAACCTAGCCAGGGGAGTTAGCACAGGTTTCCCTGAAAAGTGATATATGGATTCTGTCTTGAAATTTAAAGAACAATTGTCAGGTGATAAAGAAGTCCAGGGGTGCTTTATTCTAGGTGGTCGGAATAGCATATGAAAAGCACATTTGAGAAATACACAAAAGCCCAGTGCAGCCTCAAAAGGCCTTTTAGGTCATCGTAGTAATTTTAGAATTGATCCTAAGGGCACCTGGTAGTTATTGGGGGGCTTTAAACTGGCGAGTAACACCATAATATCTGCATTCTTAAGTGACCATGCTGGCTGCTGTATGAAGAATGTTTTTTGAGAAAAGCAAAAATGAATACTGGGAGGCCATTTAGGAGGCTAATGCAGAAATTCAGATAAAATTCAGTGATAGCAATAGAAATAAAAAAAATTAGCAGAATGGATGTGATATGTATTATGTTGGTCAAAATTCTTAGAATTGGGTAATTCTTGAATGAGGGTATAATGCAGAGGAAGATGTTAAGCGTGACTCCCTGGATTCTAGCCTGAGCAACTGAGATGGAGAACACTGATGAGGATCAATATTAAAAATAATGAGTTTAGCTTTAAAAATGTTCCGTTTGAGATGCCTGTGAGGTATCCAGGAGGAAAGAAAGACTAATTGGTTAGGAAAAATTCTGGAGGTAGTTGAGAGGCATGAGTTATGATTATAAATTTGGAAGTCATCAAATCATATGTAAAGACATGAGAAAAAAATAGCTTATGTTGAGTAGAGTGAGAAGTAATAAAAGTCTAGGGAAATCTCTGTGACATTCAAGTAAAAAATAAAGACCCACAGGGGGGGAGTGGGATGGAGGAGGCGGGGGAGACAAGAAAGTATGGCAATCCAGAAGCCAAGAAAGGAGTTTTTAAAAGGAGGAGTAACCAATCATATCAAATGATGGTGAGAAGCAAAGTAGGGATAGTAGATGGCAGGTGTGTCACCAGATCCCCGTTCCAGGATGGAACCAGCTTCTGGCAACAGAGAGTTTTCAGTTGACCCCTCTGTGAGAGTTGCCCTCACCTAGAGAGAACCACTTTGCTAAGGTCATACCCTCTTTTCAGGGTAGCCAGCATCTGGTGACTGGTGAGCCAGGGGAAAGGAAGACCTCACTCAGCCCCATTCAGGACTGCTCTGAATGGCCATCTGAGCTCTGAAGCTTTTTCTTTCCTTTCTTTCTTTCTTTCTTTCTTTCTTTCTTTCTTTCTTTCTTTCTTTCTTTCTTTCTTTCTTTCTTTCTTTCTTTCTTTCTTTCTTTCTCTTTCTTTCTTTCTTTCTTTCTTTCTTTCTTTCTTTCTTTCATTCTTCCTTTCTTTTTCTTTCTTTCTTTCTTTCTTTCTTTCTTTCTTTCTTTCTCTCTTTCTTTCTCTCTCTCTCTCTCTCTCTCTCTCTCTCTCTCTTTCTTTCTTTCTTCCCTTCCTTCCTTCCTTCCTTCCTTCTTTCTTTCTTTTTTTCTTTTTCTTTTTCTTTTTTTACATTTTACACTTTTTAAATCACAGTTTACATTCAATTTTATTTTACATTAGTTTCCGATGTACAGCATAATGGTCGGACAATCATGTACTTCACAAAGTGTTCCCCTCACATTTCCAGTGCCCAGCTGGCACCATACAAAGTGATGATGATACTATTGACTGTATTTTCCATGCTATACGTTATATTTTGTAACTGCCAATCTGTACTTGGAGTGGGGTGATTTGCTCTGGGAAACCTCTGGGAAGCACCATTCATTTATTTGCACGAAGAGGCATTCCGGAAATGTATTCCCACCTTCTCAACTCTGATCGCACTAGCCTCTGCCCAGCCTCTCCTCCTCCTTTTCAGTCCCTTCAGCTTTTCCACCCAGTCCACGCCCACTCCCAGCAACCATCAGTCTGTTTTCTGCATCAATGAGTCTGTTTCTGTTTTGTTTGTTCACTTATGTTGTTCTTTAAATTCCACATGTAAGTAAAATTATGAGGTATTTGTCTTTCTCTGACTGACCTATCTCATTTAGCACAATACCCTCTAGGTTGGTCCATGCTGTTGCAAATGATTTCATTTATTTAATGACCAAGCAATAGTCGATTGTATATATGTACCACACCTTTTTTATCCACTGGTTTATTGATGGGCACTCGAATTGCTTCCAAATCTTGGCTATTGAAAATAACGCTGCAATGAACACATGGGTGCATTTACTTTTTCAAAGTAGAGTTTTGGGTTCCTTCAGATATATACCCCAAAATGGAATTGCTGGGTCATAGAGCAGTTTCATTTTTAATTTTTTGAGGAGCCTCCATATCGTTTTCCACACTGGCTGCACCAGTCTGAATTCCCACCAACAGTGCACGAGGATTCCCTTTCTCCATATCCTCGCCAACATTGTTGTTTGTTGATTTATTGATGATAGTCATTCTGACATGTGTGAGGTGGTATCTCATGTGGTTTTAATTTGTATTTCTCTGATGACTATGATGAGCATATTTTCATATGTCTATTGGGCATCTGAATGTCCTCTCTGGAGTAGTGTCTGTTTAGGTCCTTTGCCCATTTTCCAATTGGATTGCTTGTTGTTGTCTTTTGGGTGTTGAGTTGTATGAGTTCTTTATAAACTTTGGATATTAACCCCTTATCAGATCTATCATTGGCAAATATGTTCTCCCATTTAGTGGGTTGGTTTTGCATTTTGTTCATGGTTTCCTTTGTTGTGTAAACCAGTTTTAATTTGATGTAGAGACATTTGTTTGTTTTTTCTTTTGTTTCCCTTGCCCAAGAAGATATATCCAAAATCCAGAGCTCTCCTTTAGGATCGGCTGCAGCCTTTATTACAACTACACTGCCGCCAGCTTTGCTTTCTGCCCAGTCTTGCTGCCTTCAGTCCTGAACTGTTATTGATCCTGAGATTGTTCCCTACTAATCTCTCTCCATGCAAATATTGTCTACCAAACAGATTAATAAGGGAACAAAATTGTTTCTTTACCTTCTTAAGAAAGTCAAACACTTTTATTTTCCTTGGATGATCTAATTTTTATATTACTAAAAGTTCTAAGGAAATATATTCTCAGTATAACAACCATAGTAAGGGTTGATATGCTTAGAAATGAAAAAAGAAAAACAACACAAAATACAGTTGCTTTGGGGTTTTGTAAGTATTTGTTAAGTTTTCTTTCTAGTTATTGGGTCACAGAACCTTATTATGTATCCATCCTAATGGTTCTGCTTCTCAGGAAAAAAAAGAGTGAGAGAATGATCATAATCAATGCCTACCATGTACCAGGTTCTGGTAAGCACCAGTTAATGGGTCACAGAACCTTATTATGTATCCATCCCAATGCTTCTGCTTCTCAGAGGAAAACAAAGAGTGAGAGAATGATCACAACCAATGCCTACCATGTACCAGGTTCTGGTAAGCACTTTGCATAAGTGGTATTACGAATGCCCACAACTATTCTATGTGGTCTGTGTAAAGGACATGTGTCTATTCTTTGGCTGCTCATTATCTATGCATGAGGGTATTGTATGAGTTGAAAAGATCACACACCTTCTTTGACACATCTGGGCATGGCCACGTAACCAAGGCTCAGCTATCTGGATGCACCTGCCTGGAAATCCAGGCTTGGAGCATGTGATCAAAGCCAACATACCTTAGAGCTCACTCAAAGGCTGGCAGGGGTGCCCTAGCCAGACCATTCCCATGTGGTTGTGTTTACCCCTCCTGTTTATCATGGCTCCAGTCTGATTCCAGAGCTCAGTCTCTCAGACTTCTAATTAATTCTGTGAACTCTCCTTCCAATCTATACTTCTTTGCCTAAGTTTGCAACAAAAGTCCTGGATAGTGAGCAGATACCATTATGACCTATATTTTGTAGATGAGGTAAATTAAAGGTCAGAGAAGTAAAGTGGCACACAGGTCTGTGCAGATTCAAAGCTGTTCATCTTAAGCAATATCCTCTGATGTCTCCTTTATTTACTTATTTTGGGGGTTTGATTCTTTGTCACTATACTTAATTTTATTGGCTCCATATTTAAAAGCAAAAAGTCAATACATGAAGCTATCTCTATAAAAAACATACATAACAGACTATCTTCCCTTGTAAATATTTGGAAACTGGTTTTTACTAACATTAAATAATCATGTATTGCTCCGGCCAGCATGGCTCAGTGGTTGAGCATTGACCTATGAACTATGGGGTCACGGTCCGATTCCTGGAATTTGGGCTCCATCCCCAGTGGGGGATGTGCAGAAGGCAGTCGATCAATGATTCTCTCTCATCATTGATGTTTCTCTCTCTCTCTCCCTCTCCCTTCCTCTCTGAAATCAATAAAAATATATTTTAAAAATTATAGTCATATATTCAATACATTTTTTCATCTGGCCTATATTTTTTAATAACAATTACTTATGTTTTAGTGAAAACATGTAGAAATTTGGACTTTACAACATATAAAATGAAACCAGTCACACAATTACATCTATGCCAATTAGTCCCCAATTCTTAACACAGCTTTTCAAGAACCATGACTAGCTTCTGCTGCATCGTGCAGGGCCCACACATTGTGGAAAAGCCTCTGTTCTCTCTCTTTTTTGGTGACATTTGCAGCCCAGATGGAAAACCAGTGACTTAGGGCACTGGTGGTGTGCTCATCTCTAATCCTCGCATAAGGTCATGGCTTTGGAAGGAAAGAAAGAGGTCCAACTGGACATGGTGCTGACGTTCAGAATTTGTTCTCAGACCATGGCTTATCGTGTGAGAACAATGAGCTCCAAGCAGTGGATCCTGTGCCCTATCTTCTGAAGGCAGGAAAGGATGACTCTGACAGCAGGCCAGCTGAGCTGGCCCAGATGGCTCTGATAAGAAAGGGGGAAGGAGAGAAATTCACTGATTACACTCGGAAACTTCTATTACGCAGGTCAAAAATCTGTTAGAGGAAATGCAATAATATTAGAAAGACTACAAATCCATTTTCAAGCAAATAACCCAGAAAAGTAGATTCGAGCCAATATTTAAGTCTCATATGTCTCTATTAAATGTATAGAGAATGAACTAGGCCATACCAAGTCTGAATAAATTTAAAAGGATTGAAATCCTTTGATTTTTAACAAGGTATATTCCCTGACCACGGTGGAGTTAAATTAAAAATCAACAACAGAAGGAAATTTGGAAATCTACAGATATTTGGAAGTTAAACAACAGATTTTTAAATAACCCATAGGTCAAAGAAGAAATTACAAGGGAAATTTGGAATCATTTTGATCTGTATGAAAACAAATTTACAGAGCATGAATAATAAAGGGAACTAGAAATATTAATAAAATAACATGCAGACAATAGCTAATTGTTTTTGAGTGTTTGCCATATGTCTGGCGTTTTTGCACGGGTTTTGTCTTTTAATTCTCCCCACAGACCAGTGAGGTGGGGACTGTCCTTATCTGTCCTCAGAAGACGTGGACAATGAAACTCAGGGAGGCCACACACTGAGGAAGTGGTGGAGTAAGGCTTCTACTCAGGTCTGACACCAAAATCTTGTTTTCAATTACTAAGCTGTGCTGCCAACACAAGATTAATGTGAACTATGATAACTGCTTAATTTTGCTTAAAACCTAGTAATTAATGGAAAAATATGCAAAATAAGAAAGAGTGGCATTTTGTTGCAAGAAGGACCCTTGATTTGTAAGTCATGTTTCTGACCACACTGTTATGCTGAATAGCATTGTGGTGAAAATAAGGAAAAAAGAGCTAGAAGACACTTTATGGAAATGTATTACTCATTGCTTAGTTGGAGGAAAGATGGGTGATTTGCTAAGATTCAAAACCCTCACAAAGATAACATTCACTGGACAACCACTGCTTTTGAAATATAAATAAAAGTAAGATGGAATCTGTGCCCTTAAGGTGCTGGCAATCTGCTAGAATCAGTTGACGAAGATAAAAATGCTAATTATTTAAATAGGGGTCCCCAGGAAATAGCCTCTGGGACATAGACTAGTGTGCAGGAGATTTTTGGGGGGTGCCCTCAGGAACACCTGTGAGAGAATGAAGGCAGCGGGATTGGCCAAGGGTCAGGTTGGTACTGTCATTGCACCTCTTCAAAAGATGAGGACAAGCCCTGCTGGCATGGCTCAGTGGCCACGACCTATGAACCAGGAGGCCCTGGTTCAATTCCCCATCAGGGCACATGCCCAGGTTGCGGGCTCCATCTCCAGTGTGGGACATGAAGGAGGCAGTCGATCAATAATTCTCTCTCATCATTGATGTCTCTATCTCTCTTTCCCCTCGTCATTGATGTTTCCCGCTCCCTTTCTCTGAAATCAATAAAAAGTATATATATATATTTTAAAAAGATGAGGACAGTGAAACATAGGAGGCCATACACTATGGAAGTGGTGGGATAAGGCTTCAATGTAGGTCTCTCTGACACCAAAATCTTGTTTTCAATCACTATACAGACAAACATGTATCTTCTGTATAACGCTCACAGTGATTGATCATTTTTACTTTTTGTAACCTTTCATTCTACTTCACTAAATATTAGGAAGTCCTTTCTATATAAAATTTGAAACTGTGTCTCCTTAGTGGTCTTTGTTCTACCTGCAGAAGATCTATAGAATTAAAGCCTCATTCCTTTACTACATCACAGAGCTTCAGTGATTTGAAGCTACTCTGTAGGTATTTTCTGGATCTTATCTGGCTAACCAATTGACATTTTCTTCTGCCTCTCTACATGTCAACTGCTTTCGAGGGCTGTCATTCTGTTTCCCTTGCTGGTTAAGACAAATGGGTTACATGGACTAGGTTGGTTCAAGCATGAAGGGGCCTCCCTGCAATAAGACCTGCCCACCAAGGGGCAGCAGCCCTGTAGACAAACCATGGAAGGAAGGGTAGTCTGGGAGACACAACGGTGCCCAGGCAATTTAGCTGCAGGCAAGACCTAGAGCAGTGATGACGAACCTATGACACGCATGTCAGAGGTGACACGCGAACTCATTTTTTTTGGTTGATTTTTCTTTGTTAAATGGCATTTAAATAGATAAAATAAATATCAAAAATATAAGCCTTTGTTTTACTATGGTTGCAAATATCAAAACATTTCTATATGTGACATGGCACCAGAGTTAAGTTAGGGTTTTTCAAAATGCTGACACACCGAGCTCTAAAGGTTCGCCATCACTGACTTAGAGTGAGGTTTTAAACAACCAATTAAGCAAGTATGGGAAGGTAGAGTTGTCAAAAAGTAACAGGGGTGTCCTGAAAGACTAGAGGAAGAAGGAAGCTTTAGATAACTTTAAATTCTATAGGCCTTGGTACTTTGGTGTCCATCAATAAATAGATAAAGAAGATGTCACACACACATATTATAATATTATAATATTTTGTGTATATATATATATATATATACACTAATATATATATACACACACATATATTTATATATATACACACACACACACATACACACTTTTTTCTCCATCAATAAATAGATAAAGATG
>NW_006288434.1:1263322-1266493 GCF_000327345.1 Myotis davidii
GAATATTACTCAGCAATAAAAAATATGAAAATTTGCCATTTGTGACAACATGAATGGATCCAGAAGGTATTATGCTAAGTGAAATAAATCAGGAAGAGAAAGACAAATACCATATGATTTCATTTACATATGGAATCTAATAAAGCAAAACAAATGAACAAACAAAACAGAAATGGACTCAGAGATACAGAGAGCAAACTGGTGGTTGTCAGAGGGGAGAGAGTGGGGAATAGATGAAAAATATGAAGGGGAATAAGAGGTACAAACCTCCAATTATAAAATAAATAGGTCATAGGAATAGTATGTACAGCACAGGGAATATAGTCAATATTCTCATAATAATTGTGTAAGGTGACAGATGGCTACTAGACATACTGTGGTGATCACATCATAAGGTATATAAATATTGAATCACTATGTTGTACATCAGAAACTAAGAAAATATTGTGCTTTAATTAAAAAATAAGTAAATAACAAGAAGTAAAAAACCTTTATAGACCTTCAAAAATTTTGGGAAAATAAATCAGCATGAAGGATCTTTTAGGCCATTGGACATTATTTCTACATGATAAAAGTCAGAAAACCTGTTAAGATGAAATTAACTTGTGAGTAGTAAGTAATTAGTGTTTTATCCCATTAAAGAATTTATAAAGCTACTGCTGCTGAAAAAATTTCATGTAGTAATGCAAACACATTTTTTAAATGCCATATTTGGTCAGAATGGTATCCATCCAATATACTTTTCTATCTTTGGAACTGCCCCTTGGAAAATGTGTTCTTAAAGATGAAAGTTTTATGACAGCCCTGATAAAATAAATAAATTTGTTATAACAAAAATAGACTATGGAAGGCAAAGAATCTGATGATGGCTCTAGAAATTCATACTTCAACTGAATTTTTCCCCATTTACATTTCAATTGGAGATTGAATATGTGAAAATATAAATGTACAATTCTTCCCAATTCTGTGTGATTTTCCCAACCCCCTAGGCCAGTGATGGCGAACCTTTTGAGCTCGGCGTGTCAGCATTTTGAAAAACCCTAACTTAACTCTGGTGCCGTGTCACATATAGAAATTTTTTGATATTTGCAACCTTAGTAAAACAAAGGCTTATATTTTTGATATTTATTTTATCTATTTAAATGCCATTTAACAAAGAAAAATCAAAAAAATGAGTTTGCGTGTCACCTCTGATACGTGTGTCATAGGTTCGCCATCACTGTGCTAGTGAGTGTGTGTTTTCGCACCAATGTTTGACATTATTATCTCTTATTGTTTCCTATTTTCTTGATTCCCACTGCTACACCTATTATTCAAGCCCTATTTTCCACCTCTATCTTAGATCCATAATTGTTGTCACTTCCTAACTGCTCTTTCTTCTTTGTTTCTAGTTCTTCTCCAGTGTTTTTCTCACCAGAGTAAGGTTTGAAGCTTCCAATATGACCCTACAACTTCTTCAGTGGCTCCCACTGCTGAGGAAATACAATTCACACTCTCAGGAATCATCCAGAATTTAGTTATCCTGCCCCTCTCCCGTGTGCCTTCCCCGTCATGTCTGCTACTCCTCCACCCTATGGTCTACCCTGCAGCTATTCCAGAATACAGATGTTCCCAAAAATATCTTGCCTCAAATGCTTGTTCCTTTGAGTGGAACATTCTGCATCCCCTTCTCTCACCTGGATAGCTCAGGTCTGTCCTTTAAGACTGACTCAGCTTAAATGCCGACCTGCCAAGAAGACTGCAAAAATGTAGTTTTCAGACCAATATGACAGAATAATTGCTATTTCTACTTTAGTTTCTTTTAAAGCTGTTGAATCCCAGCCATCTCCAGGCTAGGCAGCATCATCTCAATAAGGAAGACGGGTTTTTACAAAAGACAGAAATAACTGTTCACTCCCAGCAGCTTCTATTTTCTGCTCTGCAAAGACACCAAGGCAGAGAGTTACTAAGAGGTCTCCTCCCTACCTGAAATCATGAAGGAGGGACATTTACAAAGAATACTGTATCTCAAAAAAACAAAGTGGCCTTCATAGTGGCACCAGTGTAAAGCAGGGAGAGTAGCTTGAACATGGGATTTGGTCAAAGGAATTATAATGGGCCCCTCTGGCATGTCTGTAGGGTTTACAAACCAATGCTCCTTCCTCTCTCTTGAACTACTCCCACCAGATGTGGTTGTGATGTACTAAAGGGGTAAGATTCCAGTGGCCATGTTTGTGGGGCATTATCTACTCTCTTGGCCACAATTGATTGCTCCAGAGGTGGGAATTTTCCCTAAGGTGAGCCTATTGAGAGATCTTTCCTAAGAATTTGGAATTGAGATGAAGTGAGACTTAACTTGTAATATATGAACTCAGGAGTTGTGGGACAGCTGCGGTTTCCACCATAGTTCTGAAAAGCAAAGAAAGCTGATCTGAAGGAAGAGGTTATAAAAAATGAAGCAAACACACACACACACACACACACACACAGAAAGCTGGTCTGAAGGAAGAGGTGATAAAAAAATGAAGCAAACACACGAGAGAGAGAGAGAGAGAGAGAGAGAGAGAGAGAGAGAGAGAGAGAGAGAGAGATTGCTTCAGTTTACCAATACCTTCCAGTTCTCATTTTTCATTTTTTAAGACTTGTACAACTTTCATGACCTCTATATATGTATAATAATACCTCTACATTTTGTTTATTTTTGTTATTTGCAACAAAACAGTCCTAAATAATTCAGAAATAACCGGTTATAGTTCCAGAACTTAAGCGCTGAAAACACATCTGTTCCTTTACTAAGCATTCTTTCGGTGTCTTCTATGTGTCAAGAACCACGCTGAGCACCAGGATACAAAGATGAACTCAGCGTCATCCTTGGACAGATCTCTAAACCTGAGCCTCAGAGCCCTCTCCTATCTGACAAGGAGACCACCAGCATTGGCTGTGTCAGACTCAGGCAAGGTTTGAATGAGGTCATATATATATATAAGATCTAAAACCTGCTCTTACTAATAAGTGAAGTTACAAGTATATTTGAAGATCAGTTGACTCCAGATCAGAAAGCTCCTTTATTGTAAATGCAAGGAACTCATCAGGTGTCAGGGACACCGGAATCATCAAGATGAGGCACAGAAGCCACTTAGCAAACTCAGCTTCATTCAGTTTCACATACACCTTTCTAGAAGTCTCTCTGCT
>NW_006288434.1:1267067-1274716 GCF_000327345.1 Myotis davidii
ATTTGGAAACTTGAACATGAAAAATACACAGAAAACTCATACAGATTTCAGATTGCTAATGAACACACATAATTCATCACTGAGTACTAACCTAGCCTATCTTCTTAATGTACAACTTAGTTAAAACAAGAGGAACTAAAGTGTATATTAACTCCGAAGGGTTACTGCATCTCCAGAGAGGGGATGGTTGTATGCAATTTATTAACAGGAGGTTGCTGATTCCCAAATGGTGTGTTACTGATCATAAAACAATTTGGCTGTGATCATCTTGTTGCAGGGCTTAAAGCAATGCACATCAACAGAAAATGAATTGTTTTTTCCCCTAGAATGGTTAAACAGTAGAAATGTAAACACTGAAAATTCCCCAGACTGATGCAAAGCAAGTATCACACTCGGTAAAGATTCTCCATATGGAACTTGGATGTGCATTGAAAACTTAAGTGCCACAATGTGACACTGAAGTTTGCTTTCTGGAGAATAAATACACCAGAGGGCATGGTAAGACACAGTGTCTAGTGAAATATCTCATCCCATATACTCAGAAAGTGCATAACCTCACTGGTTTATACTGTGTTAGGAAGATCTTTTAAGGCAAGGAAGGGTTAAATCACCTTCAAATAAAAATGATTCTCCAGCCCTAACCGGTTTGGCTCAGTGGATAGAGCATTGGTCCCAGGTTCAATTCCGGTCAAGGGCATGTTCCTTGATTTCAGGCACATCCTCAGTAGAGGGTATGCAGGAGGTAGCTGATCAATGTTGTTTCTCTCTCATCGATGTTTCTAACTCTCTATCCCTCTCCCTTCCTGTCTGTAAAAAAAAAAATGAATGAAATATATTTTAAAAAAATAATTCTTCAAAATCTTACTATTGTTTCTGGGAGACTTGGGTTATTATATCTGGGTACCAGTTGTGCAACTATCAACGCTGGTGCTAGGCCTTGAGAGAAAACTCATCAGGGCCATTCCTCTCATTTCTCTCATCATTGATGTTTCTATCTCTCTCTTCTTCTCCCTTCCTCTCTGAAATCAATAAATAAAATTTCTAGAAAAATATTCTGGAGCAGCAAATATTCATAAAATGGGAAAATAGCTTAAAAATCTCAAGACCCCCTTGAACAACTAATAGGAGAGAAAAAATATATTTAAAAAGTTTGAGTGCCTGGAAGGAAATGTTTGATTGTGTAATAACTGATGCTCGAGTCTGAAATAGTTGAGTGCAGTGAAAATTAGAAATTGAGTTATATTTAGTTACTTGCAGTTACAAGAGTCTAAATTTTGATCCCATCAAATTTTAGTTTTATGAAAATTACCCCTTGTAACAAGGGATGCGTTCTGACATTTTCTCTACTCACTGGAGTAGCTTCATCTGGTCTCTTTCTAATTTGCTCAGGTGTGAGAGGGCTCCCCTCTCTTATCTGTATCACCTCCTTTATTGTCCAGATTTCTAAACACTAATCGGAGGCCAATGAAAGGTGTTGTCCTCTCAGAATAGATCATTTATGGGGCTGAACACAATCCCAGGGCAACAGGCAAGCACCATTCCTGAGAGGTAGTCAGGGATGCTGACAGATGCTGCTGATGTGCTGTCTTCACTGCTATGAGAAGGACACTACCTTAGTTCTTTGGCCCAGGCCGTAGACAGTTTGCTAACATGTACCCATGCAGGTGTTGGGTACCAACTGAGTTTTCAGCCACATCTGAGGTTCTGCCGACTGGAGAGGTATAGCCAAGTCTTCAACTAAGTGCATATGCTAAATATCTCACCACACTTTTCTTAGGAGGCGTGAACTTGTATTAGAATCTTTGCAGACATTTCCTTTCTCCAGCTTTCAGCTTGGATGCCAAGACATTTTGGAATGCCTTACATACTTCTCTGGGGAATTCAGAGTTGTCTCTTGCCTTCTTCTTCTCAGACTCATACACTCTGCCTGTTTTTCTATATGGCATTTTCTATATGCAATTATACTGTGAGCCTCCTCCCTGGGCCTCATTCAGCATGTGAAATATAGGTTCTCTGTCCTCTCAAACTGTGAGTTTAAGTGTCTATCATGCTTCCCACCTGGCACAAGGAGAAATGTCTAAACAAGGGCAAGATAAAAGACTCCAACATTAACTCGATTATGTTCATACTCTCTTTTCTCTCCCTGCTTCCCAGATTTGGAGGGTCTATAATGAGTTTAGATGGGAAAGTTGTAGACAAAGTAATACACATGATTTTGGTTATTCTTACTGCTCCCTAAAACATTGATCTCACCCTTGAATCTGTTACCTTTGGTTTAGGATTCTCCAGAGACTTTGAAGAAATAGTATGATGTGTGTATACAATGAGATTTACTTTAAGAAATTGGCACATGCAATGGTGAAGCCTTGGCGAGTTCAAAATCAACTAACGGAGGCCGGCAGGTTGGTGACTCAGGACAGAGCTGCAATTCAAGTCCAATGACAGTCTGCTGTGGAACCAGTAAGAGCTAATGTTGCAGGTAAAATCTGAGGGCAGTCTGCTGAAGAATTCCCTCTTGCTTGGGGAGGTCAGTCTTTTGCTCTATTTAACTCTTCAACTGATTGAGCAAGGCCCGCCTACATTATGGAGAGTATAATGTAGGCGGGCCTTACTGATTTACTGATTTAATTTAAGTCCACTAATTTAAATGTAAATCTCATCCATAAACACCCTCACAAAACCATCCAAAATAGAATGTTTAACCAAATACCTTGGCACTGTGGCCCAGACAAAAGTCAACACATAACATGAACCATCACACATTTGAACCTAGAAGCAAAAATATCTTATCCTTTTTTTTTTTAATTGTTTTTAACTTTCAATTCTAATAGATATCCCTTGGGGCTAATGGTAAACCTCTATCTTAGAAAAGAAAGAAATGAGGGCCATGGTTAGAGAGGAAGGGGAAAAGGAAAAAACAACAACACATAGCCTGGTTAGTATTCATTGGACAGATATTTATGGATTACCTACCATATACTAATCACTATTCTGGGACACTAAGTTGCAAATGATTACTTTGAGATATATATATATATATATATATATATATATTTTATATTGTATTGATCTCAAATTTAGAAGCATGGCAAGGATATATTATTTTTTTTAATCCAATGTTTTCTAACTCCAAGCTCTAGATGCTGAGTGACACTCCCCAGTATTTATTTAACTTCATTCTAAAACAGGCCCTTCAGCCATAGAATGCTATTTAAAAACCAAAATCCTTCCCTAAAATAGAGACAGAATTAAAAATCTACAAACCATATGGGGCTGGAGCTATCTAGGGAAGCAGATTCTGGATTGTAATATGGGTCCCTCATTTTCTTTGCCGTTGTGAGCTCTGGTAATGCATGATAACTGCTCCCTCGGAAACATCGTGCCCAGTCTTTAGGCTTTGCCTGGTAAATTGTTCTGAAAAACCCAAAGAGGTATTCTATAAGTAATTGTATAAGTAATCTTTGTAAGTCATTTCTTGAAATTGCATTTTTAGTTGGGAGAAAATGGGCTCCACCTAAGATAGATTTGGCCTGTACGTCTCTCACTGACAGTGTTCACTTCGGAAAGGTCCTAGTCCTTTCTCCTATCGATAAGGAGACATTGTCTTTTCAGGGCTGTTAGAGCAGAGAGATGGTTTTCTCCTCTTGGGAAGCCACTCAGACGGGATTAAGTAGCACAATCCAATGGCCATAACAGAGACAGATGTGTGGGTCCTAGACAACAGATGAACTGGCTTAATGCTTGGAGAGACCATGTCTATCACCAGTGATAGAGAATGCAGGACTGTTCTCAGAGGGAAACTAAAGAAATCTGACAGTTCTTTACATCAAGGAAGACTTAGGCCACTTTCTACTATGCAGGCGATGTTGGAGAATTACTGATAATATCTCATTGGCTAAATCTATGATCAAAATTCTCATAGCTTGTACTAATTAATGGTTGTCGTAGAATAGCAAGTTTCCAATATTTCCATTCATGACTGATAAAGCCTCCTTACTTAAAATCTCTCTAAATGTAAGCCTTCTACCAAGTAGGTTGTATCTTTTAGAAATAGGACAATTTTGAACATTTATTTTGATCTATATTCCTGGGTATAGAGTTGGTGCTCAGGAATTATTTGTTAAATTGCTTAAAAATTCCTCCGTTTTTTTTTCCTGCCATGTTGTTGATTGTCCTCCATTGGAATTCTAACGCTCTCTCTTTTTAAAAAATTTATTCTTCCTATCATTTTGGGGTCAAACGACTTATTCTAAGTTATTGGAGTTCCAGGCAGTCAGAGTCTGAGCTGCTATGGCTAAAGATGTCCTCTCTGTAAAATAATTATACTAACATTTTGTGAGGTAAGTTGCCTTTGGTGTGTATAGGATCTGTAGTAGGAAGCGAGGCAAGAGCTAAACACCACGTGCCTGGAACTCAAATCATGGACAGTGTTGGAGTTGCCTTCTTAGAGTAAGCTTCCTGCAAAGTGTCTTCTTCAAAATAAATCCGCATCTGAAAACATTATCACAGAATTTTTAGTTGTATCAAAAGATATTAACCTTAGTAGTTGTGTGACTCTTATATACCAGATAATTTAATGACAGGGCCTAACTTCTTTTTCCAGAAAGTAAATGAGCATCTCCATCAGTAATGTTTCTCATCCACGGTGTCTTTACATAAATAAAACGTCCTGATCGCTGATCACTTAAGGAAACTAATTATGAAAGCTGACCACAAAGTGAGTTGTTAGACCTTCTAGTAGCACTGGACAATGTGGAAACCAATTTAAATATGAAATTTTTGAAACAGATTAGGTTGATACTCTCAATATCTGCTTTGATGGCTGGAGTAGTTCATTAATTGAACAAATGTTTACTGAGACAATAGAGCTAGACATAGGAGCTAGGTCAGTGGTTCTCAACCTTCCTACTGCCGCGACCCTTTAATACAGTTCCTCACGTTGTGGTGACCCCCAATTTCATTGTTACAAATTGAACATAATTAAAGCATAGTGATTAATCACAAAAAAATATGTAATTATATATGTGTTTTCCGATGGTCTTAGGCGACCCCTGTGAAAGGGTTGTTCAACCCCTAAAGGGGTCGCGACCCACAGGTTGCAAACCACTGAGCAGATGCTACTTCCTTATGGTGATCAATAAAACAAAACCTCCGTCCTCAGTAATTTGACTGTCTAGAGTTGAGGCAAGGGGAAAACAAGCAACCATTTGAATAATCATAACGTAAGATCACATTTGATGTACTGAATAGATATATAAATGAAGTATTGCTCCTGTTAAAATGCACAAAGACATGCAGAGTTTTAAAGAAGAGGTAACATTATGAAAAGTTCTGTAGAGTAAATGACATTTAAACTATACATTGAAATATATTAAACATAGTGTGTCTAACTTACAGTAGGGGTTTAATCATCATAAATGAATGAATGAGATTTTGATAGGCAGAGAGATAGGGATGGAAATTTCTAGGTAGAAGAAACAGTATTAGAAAGAGCTCAGAAGTAGGAAATTACAAAGGAAAACCAGACACAGGGAATAGTTGAGATTATATTTATGATACATAAAAGGAGTAAAGTATATAACTCTAGAAATGGATGTTTGTTGTGGCAGTATAACATCGGGCTTTTAATAATAATTTGGGGAATTTTTACTTAATTTGAGGGGCAGTCATCACAAGAATATAACAATGGAAAAACTGAAAACTAAAAAAAAAAATACTTCTAAAACTTTAAATTACTTCCCGATTTGCTCATGTTGTGTACAGGAAATTGCAATGTGGTTCTGAAAATACTCTGGAGTTAAAACACTGTGAATGTTCTTAAGTTCAAGTGTCATAACTTATCCATGCTGCCCAGCCAGTGATTTTCACTGTGGCCCTGAAATGTTTGTTCACTTGTTAAAATCCATGTCACACATCTTCAGTGCACAGCTAATATTTTACAATTGATCAAATAGTCTTGGATATATATTCCAAATATGTGAGTTAATGAAAACAACATAGAGATTTATGCTCCATTTAATGTACTTAGCTCGACTTGTGGGATTTCAAAAAAAAAGATAAAAAACAAAGGCAACATGGGTTAATGCTTAGTTATCTTCCAGTTAACTTATAAAGCTTAGCAATCGAAGAACATGAAAGAGGAACCTTTGATAAAACTCAGTTGCTTTTTAAAATCCATAAAAGGCAGCTGCTTTTCCAGGAAGGACCATATTAACATTGGAATGTACAACTTTTAAACAAAAGCTCTTGCTAAGCTTCATTTGTAATTGACAACCAAGATACAATTTTTTAGACTATCGTCACTTAATAATGCTAGCAGACTAGGGGGACCTTTTCTTCTTTATTTATTTACACAAGTGAAATCTCAGGACCTTCCTCCACGTTTCTTTAGGGACTTCGGTGGTTGAGGAAGAGCAAGCATGAGTTTGTGGGCTCACTGATGATGGGTGCAGACTTGATGGAGCAGAAGGCATGTCAGAAATCTGATGGCTGGGGGGTGGGGGTGTCCATTTGTCTCGAGGGGCCTTCCAAAGGTAATTTAAGTCAAATTAAAGTTTTCATCAATTTCTCAAATCTATATCAGCATATCAATTAGTATGATCATGAAATCCTGTACTCCCAGCAGCTCCAGAATTCCATGAATCTAGAAACTCACGGGAGGGGGAAGTGGCAGAATTTAGCTGTGACAGGGTGTGGAAGGTGAAGAGTCAACAAGAAAGAGAGTGGTTGGATGTTGGAAGAGCATTGCCAAAGTTACATGGCCTTCAAAGGGTTGGGACAGGATAACGGTGTCTGATATTGGACTTGATCATCAACCATTTCGGATTCACTAGTTTCAGACTCAACTATACCAAAGGTTGTAAACTCAATCCTATTCTTACCCAGGGGAAATAAGGGAAGCATGGGGCCATAACTGAACAGGATTTGCTAATTGGTTCTTGAGCAACAGTTATTTGTCACAATCTGGCACAGCCCTTAACCACTTTTGGTCTATTGTATTCCCTGTGACCTTTAAAATGGACTTTGACTAGATGTTCAAAAGCCCAAAGTTCCTCCAATAGAATTAGATCTCAATGCAGGATCTCTGATAGGGATGCCTGAAGTGGAAAAGGACACATCTCTAATGAACTTTTAACTATTATCTTTTTTTCTTTTTTAAAAAATGTATCCTTACTGTTGGAAGTATTACATATCTTCTCTCCACCCCACCCTGCCTTCCATTGTCTTAAAATTTTTGCCTGGGCCATTTTAAAGCTTATTAACCTGCATCTATCCAGATAGGTAATATGCCCTCTATCAAATATGTAAAAATAATTAAGATGGAAACTGGTGACATTATTGCATATAAATGCCAGAAATTAAAGGTGGTATAGGGAATTCTATGCAGATGGAACTCATCAGTGTTTGATAGGTGTGAATTTCCTAGTCATACAATCAATAAGCTCATATCTACAAAAAATGTCTTAACTTTATTTACCCAGAGCTTGGGCCCCTCTTCTATCAGATACAGAAAAAGGTAACCTAGTCACTTCCAAAATGGTTCATCAAATTCAGTGACTTTTCACTCAATTTGGCTTTAAAATTCATGTGTATTCAGTGTCCTTCAACATCAACCCCCCCCCCCCCCCCCCCCCCCCCCAAGCGCTCAC
>NW_006288434.1:1274781-1285824 GCF_000327345.1 Myotis davidii
CCCGCCCAGAATGCTATGCTGTGGTGATATATATGAACACAGACCATGGGAGACTGCTCGGTCTACTTCTCAAACCTTGACCTACCTTGGCCTATGCAGAGGCTCATTCTCAAGTCTGATCCTTAGACATGACATTTTCCCCACAAGCAATCCTTTGACATGTAGACACATTCTGAAGCAATCCCCATCTTGGCTGCCTCTGCTCTGGGCCACCCTTGATCAGCTTTGAAACCCTCTGCACATATTTGTTCAAGTGTATTCTCTCTCTCTCTCTCTCTCTCTCTCTCATATGTAATACCCTTTGTAATAAAAAATCTCTGTCTCTCTCTCTCTCCTAATTCCTGAGCACTTTCTCATGAGCCCAGGAAAGGCTGATGTAGGACTGGGCTTTCAGCGGGTACTCACTCTGCTCTAACATACTTCACAGGCATCTCTGCTCTGTTGTTCTACATCACATCCCAACACATTTCCTTGTCCTGCCCCTTCCCCTCTCCTCATTTATTTGTTTCACATCCATCTGGGATCACAGAAATAGCCCAAATATAAATTCTTGCCTCAGTTTCTTTCTCCTTTTACTCCCTAGCTAGTGGAGTCTTTAGCTGGTCTGGAATATTTGGGAAAGGGTATGGTGGTGAAAAACAGAAAGCCCATTTTGATTACGCATTTCAAATTTTCCTGGTCTCTCATCTGAATCAAATAATTTAGCATCTTTCTTCTCTGATTCTCTAGTGACAATCTCTAGTGTAATAGGTGTTCTCTAATCTAGCCACCAAAAGCAAGGATGCTCACTTGGTAAACAAAGACTTAAATTTACATATTTTGTCACAGATTCTTTTGAAATTAAATAAAAAAGTACTTTTCTACATGCCAAGCACAATCCTAGGTTCAGAATCATCCTGTTGAAATGATTGTGGAAAACTACCTAAATATTTAATCTGGTATTGAAGAAAGGGATTCTAATGTTAATGGATGAGGAGATGACATGAAAAAAAAAAAAAACTTTAAGGCTCATTAAATGTAAGTCCTGTTCTACCATGCGTGTGTGTGTGTGTGTGTGTGTGTGTGTGTGTGTGTGTGTCCCCACCAGATTTTTTTCCAAACTTACATATTTCCATTTACAGTATTGGGTGTCTAAAATAAAGAACATTTTAAAAAAATAACTTGAGCTACCAAAGCACATTTTTAAAGTCTTATTCTCTGATTTAAACAGCATGAGCAACTGTTATCTACTCTTGTCCCTGAAAATCTTTTCTTAGGTACAAAAGATTATATAAAACCACTCACTTTAAGTTCTCCCTCTGTTTTGTTGGCTTCTTTTCATGCTCCTGTTTTTAACTATTTCCTAAGATTCATTCCTTGGCCATTTGCTTTTCTCCCCCAAGAGATTCCCCAGGATTTCCAGATTTTATTGATTAACATGAATGATTATTTCCAGTGCTGTTCCCTCCTCTGATCTCCAGCTTCTTCATACACTGCCATTCAACACATTTATTTAGGGGATCAGATGTTTATGGAGTACCTACCATCTGCCACCTCTGTACTATATTCTTGAGATTCAAAGATGAAAAGCATTATTTCTGTCCTTATGCTTACAATAGAGCCCAAATGAAATATTTCCCATTCCAAATATTTGAATTTATAGCATCATCCTTCTCTAAATCTAAAAACCTATGGTGTCATTACTGACTCCTTCCTCTCATTTTCCCTCCTTACATTGTCCTGTCATCAATTTTACCTTATCTCATCATGCCTTTCAAATTCTCATGGCTATCACTCTAGACCAAGTCAGATTTATCTAATGTCTGAGATAACTACATAATTATCTAACTGGGCTCCCAAACTGGATTTCCGTATCTGATCACACAAGTATGTCCAGCATGAAAATGTCAGGTTAATCTTCCTGAATGACCACATTTGACATTTAGCTTGAGCTTTAATTTCCAATCTACTACATAGCAAACATCTGTCATAACTGCTCCTCATATTTTGAATAGACTTCCTATATTTTGAGAAGCTCCACATGATCAGTTCTGCTTCCCTGACATACGAGTCAGACCTAGAAGATCCAGCCTCCCTTGCAGCTAGAAAACAGGTGTGTGACCTGGGCTCCACCAATCTGATATATTCGCATAACGGTTTGGAAGTGAACAATCTCTGTGTGAAGTTTCCATTTGTGGCTGGAGCTAGTAGGGATTGAGGCATCCAATATTCGGTGCTGGCAACAATAGTGATGGTGGTTTCCCAGCCATCACAGAGTGATGTTCCTGGAGTGGACGTGGCTTGCCGGGTGAACAGCAAATGCAGTGGCTTTTAGGTTTAACAGGGCCACCAAGGAGCAGGAGTTTCCTTATCAGGCCAGCTCTGTTCCATTGTTGTGTTTTGAAATCTTAAATTCAGGCCTGGTTCCTACCCCTCACAATACTTTTTAAGCATCATCAGCTAGAGACAGCCTCTGTTACTGAAAATGAAGAGCCTTGATGGTACTATTGTTGGCTTAAGTAAAGCTCCCAAAGCTCTCCTCCGTATACCCCACCCATTTCCTTCCTTCCCCAGCTATTTATTGAGTGCCCATAATATGCCAAACTCTCTTCTTGTTAGTGAGAATAGAGGAGTTAGCAAATCTCTGTCTTCGTGGAAACGAGATCTTTACTCTTCTATCAGCTCTCAATTTCAGGCAAGCTTATTTACCCTTCATATCCTGTATATACCGTAGAAAGCCCCACTTTGGGATTGGATGATGCTCAGCCTAGAATAACCTCCTCATCCCTCCTACCTATATTTAACTTATTTTGTTTCTTCTATAAAGACCTTTCCCAAGTATTGTATTTGAATTCTTTTCCTGCCAGGTATCCTTTTTTTGAACTTGAAGCTAACTCAGTATTTGGAGCATATCTTATATTATTACTTATTGTTTCATGTATAGAGCCATCTTTTTATTTGACTCTGGGTCACTTGAAGTCAGGGACTGTGTATTTGAGTCCCAGAATTTGGCCCAGGGTCTTGCACTACGTGTATGGAACAGAATGTCAAGGACTTCTCTACCTGTGCGATTGCTGTCATCCATTCTGACATGATACTAGCAAACGAAGCCCCTTAAAACTCTGCAATTCTCAATTCACTCTCAGATAAATTTCAGGTTCCTCAGCTGGACATTCGGGGTCCTCCAAAATCTGGTCCCAAGTTCCTGTTCCACTGCGAATGCTCACAAACTTGCTTTTCTTAAGAATATTTGAAATCTGTATGCTATATTTCCTTTCAACCAAAAGCCTTCACTTTGAAAATTAAAAAGAAACACAAATAACATTCACTATAGACATTTAGACAGTTTCCTCTGTGTGTGTGTATGTGTGTGTACATGTGATCATCTATATACCTAGATTCATGTTTACTCTATATGACATTTTATATCATAAAAGTCCTATCCATTTTTCTTATTTATATATTATGAATAAGGGAGAAATATTAGAACTTTGAGGGCAGGAGAAAATGATGAAATTGCAAACTTTTATTATTTAAACAGCAATGTATATATAATAGTGACTTTGAATTAAAATCAGAGCATCTCATTCATTATTTGCCACTACCTAGTATACATATTCCTACCTAACAATTACCATGAACTTAATGGCTTAAAACAATACAAATTTAATATTACATAGTTTCCAGGGTCAGGAGTCTGGGACAGGCCTAGCTGGTTCCTCTGCTCAGGGTCTCACAAGGCTAAAACTAAGGTGTTGACCAATTAATCTTATTTTAAAAGAGCCCAACTGACCTGGCTCAGTGGTTAAGCTTCGACCTATGAACCAGGAGGTCATGGTTCAATTCCCAGTCAGGGCACATGCCCGGGTTGTGGGCTTGATCCCAGTGTGGGACATGCAGCCCATCTATGATTCTCTCTCATCACTGATATTTCTATCCCTCTCTTCCTCTCTCTGAAATCAATAAAAATATATTTTTTAAAAAGAATCTCAAATCAGATAGTTGGCAAAATTTATTCCCTGGGGCTGTGTGACTGAGGGCCCATCTCCTTCCTGGCTGCTCTCACGTCCCACAAGCTGCCTGCAGTCTCCTGACACGTGGCCCACTCAGTGAGTAGCTTACAACATGGCTATTTACTTCTTTAATGCCATCTGGAGAAATCTCTTTAGTAGACTTCAGTCTACTAAAATAGAGTCTTATATAATACAACTAAGTAGCATCCCATCTCCTTTCTCACAGGTTCTACCTGACATCAGGGAAAGGGATTGCATAGGGTATAACATGTGAAAGGTCTCCTTAGGCTATATCTGTCACAGAGGACCTTTGGCCCCATTTTTTAAAAAACTGCAAACATACTCTAAAAACTAAGGAGAGTGTAGTAAGCAAAACAACTTTCACATTGTAATTTCAAAGATAAAAACTATTACATTATATAGCTAGGAATATATACTATTCATGCAACTGGTTTACTGTGGTTCCAAAAGACGAATGCCCTCTCATATTTAATTGATCCAATTCCTTCTCTAGGCTGACAATATTTTTACTGCCAATTTTCAATTAAATTGTTTGTCTTAGGCCTCCTCGACCTCTGAGTGTTCAGTTCTGAGGAGTCGTCTGGAAGCGCTCATCTAAGTAATGCCATCTACCAAACACAGAACAAGTCCTTTGCACTATGACAGTAAATACAGGCAAAATATACAAGAATTCCTAATATACTGACCCAGACAGAACCCCTAGTTCAAAAATATAAAATTTGTCACCCTCTTCTTGGACCATTTTCCTACAAGGAGGCCTATAAGCCTTCGGAGGACTGTGTTTCATAACATCAAACACCACAATGGACTCAAACATAGCTCTGTGTTCATAGCTTGAAGAATAGCTGAGATTGAATCACCATTTCTGCCAGTGGTGATACACACTGCCATACAGGGCATTCCTAGGCATAGAGGTAGATGAGGGTTAAATTTAAATGTCCTATGTGCATTCCCCTTCAGCGGTTGTCAACCTGTGGGTCGCGACCCCTGAAAATACATCCTGCATATTAGATATTTACATTATGATTCATAAAAGTAGCAAAATTACAGTTATGAAGTAGCAACAAAAATAATTCTATGGTTGGGGGTCACCACAACATGAGGAGCCGTATTAAAGGGCCACGGCGTTAGGAAGGCTGAGAACCACTGCGTCATGTCCTTTTCTGTGGAGAAGAGAAGACACTGGGATGAGTTTTTCTTTTGTAAATATTTTCGATGTAATTAAATGTCCTGCCTTAGAAACTATTCATAGCATCTGGCCCACAGCATGCTGTTTAACAGAAAGTACAGTATTCTGATTACATACTCTTACTCTTAGGTTGACTACAAGAAAAACCACTTTTTAGTTATATCTTAGTTATATATTTTCTTATGCAGCTACCCAGAGAATTAATTATAGATGTGGCATATATTATCCACACCATACCCTTTGCCCTGTAATGTATAGAACAGATTAATAGTGTGACATTTATTTCTCTATTATGTTTTGAGGATATTTAGCTCTGATTACTTTCATTACAAGAGATCCACATAGATATGGAACAGTTTTCTTCTTCCTGAATGGAAATAAAAGAAGTTTCCATAAGAACTTGGTCAAGATCCCAGCTGAGTCTTATGTCTTCACTTCTTCATTTTCCTCTACCAGACCATGAAAATTAAATGCACCCAGTTTAAGGCTGTGGTTATAAAAAGATAATTTGATTTTCTGGATAAGTATACAGCTAAAGCCATCTCTGATACTTCCCTCTATTTTTCCTTTGGGTTAACATTTCTTTTATCATTTATCAATTTATTGATGATGATAATGATGATGATAGCTAATATTGAGCTCCTACAATTTACCAAGCACATAAATCAGGTACTTGACAACCATTAGCTCATTGAACTTCACAATATCCTAGATGATCCCCATTTTACACGTGAAAATAACTTAGATTTTGAAGTTCATAGCATGCCCAGAAGTCATACAGTGGCAGATCCAGGACGCATACACAGTAAATTCTATCTTCAAAGTCTTTTGGCCACTCTGCCTTTTCTGCATCATCATGTTTCTATAGTGGTTGAATTTTAGAAGAGTGATACATTGTTCATAGAAAAATGTAAGGATTTCCAACATATGTGTAAGCTTGGCTTGCAGATGGCCACCTTCTTAGTGTCTTCACATGGTCTTCCCTCTGTGTCTGTGTCCTCATCTCCTTTTTATATATTAACACGTCATATTAGATTAGGGCCATCCATATGACCTCCTTTTAACTTACATATCTCTTTAAAGTCCCTAACTCTAAATGGAGTCACCTTCTGAAGTGCTTAGAGTTTGGACTTCAACATACAAATTTTGGGAGACACACATCTAGCCCATTACAGAAGTAGATCCTAATGTCTTCCTGGCAAGTAATAAAACCACTCACTTGGGTTGGTGTCAAATAATCTTTCCTTTTTCTGGGTGTGGCTTTCTTAATACAACTGTCAATACGTTGTTTCTAAAAATAAAAAAAAGTAAAAATGTCCCCAGGGAAATAATAATTTCTATCTCCCTCAAAAAAAAAAAAATACCAGAAAGTGGTTAACAATGAACAAAGGCAAACATTTTGGTTAAGTACTCTAGAACCCATCTCACACTATATAGAACATAATTTTGACAAGTAGTGCAAGATCAGTTTTAATAAAGGAAATCATTTTTTCTTGACTTTTATTATAAAAATAGAGATGCGTCTCATATGCCCCCGGCACTCCAGTTCCTTTATTTTCTAAGAGTCTCAGGGTCAGTTATCACTTATCTATAGCTCTTCAAATAAGCAAGTGATAAGTAGCAGTGACCCATGTGGCTCCTGCATTGCAGAGGGATTATAGATTTGTTTAGTTTTGCAGTTAACACTTAGTAGAGTAGCACTCCCTCAAATTTGTGATTGGGGCTCCGTAGACCTAATTATTTGCTAATTCACCCTCATCTCTTACTTTGACTAGAATTTGGCAAAGAACTTGTGCTAGCAATTTAAGTTTATGAGTAAGGCTTTTGAAAGCATTTGGTAATGATATAGAAGACGATACATATTTAAATGTCACAAAGCAGGAATTATTGTAATGATTTTTAAATCATGGGTCATTTTGAGAAATTTATGAAAGCTAGAGGCCCTTTTGCCCACAATAGCACAAAATTTCACATCATATTTTAAAAATGAAAAGATTTTTTGAAAACCAGTAGAACTCAGTTTTAAAAATCTATTGAAAAAATAGTAAGTATAAAAGAAACACCAATCTCAGCTCAGGGACATAGAGCGTTGGAAAGAACCCAGTTTCTGATTAGATTAATGCTGACTTCCATACTAATGGCCTAAAAGATAGTAAAAAGTGCTCATTTAAAAGCATAAACACTATTTACCTCAGCCTTTACTATATACATAACATGTATGGCCTTCAGTAGGAAATGACAAGGTATATAAAAGGTAAACCAAAAAGGCCAATTCCCAAGACTCCCAAGAAACAAAACAAGGTCCAAAGCAAACCAGACTCAGATATGACACAGATGTTAGAACTATTTAAAAGGGAATTTAAAAATAACTATGATTAATATGTTAAATGATCTAATGGCAAAGGTGAACAACATGCAACATCCTATGAGTAATTTCAGCAGAGCAATTAAACGTATAAGAAAAAAAATCAAACATAAATGCTGGGGAATGCCTTCAATAAACGGATTGGTAGACTCAACAAAGCCTAGTAGAGAATAATTAAATTTAGTTAGATCTATAGAAATCATCCAAGTTGAAACACACACAAAATAATACAGTAAAGGGGGAAAACACAGGGGAGTATCCAAGAGCTGTTTTCTATTTGTTCCATCTGTTCTTTGCTTCAGTTAAACATATTTTCTAACTTCCCTAAAGATTTTCTCTTTAACCCATGCATTATTTGGAAGTGTATTGTTTAGAGTTTTAACTTGGATGCTTTAAAATAACTCTGTTTCTGATTTCTAATTTAATTCCAGTAGGTCCGTGAACATACTTTGTATTCTGTCTATTCTTTTAAGTTTCATAACTGAGAATATGGCCTATCTTGCTGGATTTGTGTATTCTGCTGCTGTGGTATGAAGTGTTCAAGAAATGAGTATCAGGGTCAAATGGGTTGGTAGTGCTGTTCAGATCATCTATAGCCTTCCTTATTTTCTGCCTACTTCTTTTTTCAGTTATCGAGAAGGGTGTTAATGTCATCCAGTATAACTGTGGGTTTGTTTATTTCACTTTTCAGATATATCAGTTTTTCTTTCGTGTATTTTGAAGATCTTTGTAATGTGAATACACATTTAACACTGTTATATCTTCTTGGAGAACAATGACTTTCTCAAACTTCTAGAAGATCTGTATGATCTTGATGTTGGCAAAGAATTTTATTTTGAGACACAACACCAAAAGCACCAGCCATAAAATAGAATTAAAAAGACAAATAGTACTTCATAAAAATGTAAATCTTTTTCTTCAAAAGATACTCTAAGACACAGAAAAAAACAAGCTACAGAATGGAGAAAAATATTTGAAAATCGCATAGCTTTTAAACGACTTATATCTTGAATACACAAGCATTCTCAAAATTCAACAATAAGGAAACAAACAACCCATTTTTTTAAAAGGATAGAGGATATGAACAAACACTCGACCAAAGCAGAGATGCAGAGGACAAATAAACATTAAAAGATACTTAATTTGATTAGTCATTAGATAAATGTAAAAATAAAACCACAGTGAGTTACTACTACTCATCTATTAGAATGATACTGTAGATAGTATTCAAATGTATAACACTAAAAACCCAGCAATCTAGGTATTTACCCAAGTGAACTGAAAACATATATTCACACAAAAAAAACTGTATGTGAATATTTATAGCGGCTTTATTCATAATCTCCCAAAACTGGAAACAACCCAGATGTCACTTAATAGGAGAATGAATAAGCAAACTGTGGTATGTCCATACAATGGAATACTCCTCAGAAATAAAAAGGAATGAACTATAGATCCATGTGATAACAGGGATGAATCAGAAACACATTTTACAAAGCAAAAGAAGCCAAACCAAATGGCTACAGTAAACCAAATGGCTACAGTAAACCAAATGGCTACAGTAAACCAAATGGCTACAGTAAACCAAATGGCTACATACTGTATAATTCCATTCACCTCACGTTCTTGAGAAAGCAATGTGGAGGGGTAGAAATCAGATCAGTGATAGTTGGGGGATGAGAAAGGAGGATGGGTTTACTACAAAGGGGCAACATAAAGAAATTTGGGGTGTCATGGAACCATCCTGTATGGTTGTATGATGGTTAATATACAACTTTATGTCTCTGTCAAGACCCCTAGAAATATATATAATGATGAACTTTACTATAGGCAAAATTTTAAAAATCACATTGTCAGGGAACCCCAAAATGGAATGCAGACCATGACAACCATATCATGTACAAGGTTAACATTAGAGGAAGCTGGGTGAAGTCTATTTGGGAACTCTCTGTACTATCTTGTAACTTTAAAATTATATAAAAATTAGAAGTTAAAATGAGAACTACCTAGTTGCATCACTATTGCTTAATATAACATCACCTTAACGTGAAAAGAGAAAGATCTCCTCTCATAACAAAGTTCCTAAAATGTCCTAATGGTAATGTTTAAAATAATAAAGTTTTCAGCACTCAATTAGAGCTCCAAAAGTATCATTTCTTCATTTTCTTTCCTGGCACATTTTTAAATAATCATTTAAATAATCACTTATTTGTCTAGAAGTTGCTTAGGAAAGATTTTTCTAATGAATAAATGAATGAACAAATACTCAAAATCAACTCATCATCTTCTCCTTAGCCCCAGTATCTTCTAATTTCACAATTTTATTTGATGTTATCACCTCAGTGCACCAGGCTCAAAACCTTGGTAGCTTTTTTAACTCTAAGTTTTTACCTTAACGCTTTTCCCCACCCTACATATATCGAATAAGTCCCCAACCATGCCATTTCTATCCCTGCTTTTCATTTGCTACTCTTTATCACAATAGTTAAGGCTCCCATAAATTCTCATACGTGGGATTACACTACAACTTCAAATGGCCCCCTTTTGTAAAACGACTGCCAGGTAAATCTCCCTTCCCTACTCAATCATGGCATGATAATGCTCCAAAATTTCCAATGATTCACCATTTCCCGCTAAATAAATTACAACCTCTTCAGGTCATTTAGTGCCTTCCAATATTTACTAACACGGGCAAGCTGAACTGTTCATTATTTCCCAAGGATGCTATCAATTTTCACTGTTTTCATGCCATTGTTATTGCTATGCCTTCCATTGGAAAGTGAGTGTCCTATCTACTCAGAGAATTCCTGTCATTTTAGTCCACATTTCCCATTTCTCCTAAAGCTTTGCCTGATTCCCTGAAAAGTGGATGCAGGCCCCCATCCCCTCCCAAACTCCCTACCATTTTGTTATGAACTGTTCTTACTGGTTTCATCACATTTTTACCTTGAATTGCGATAATGTAATCATCGTACTTATTTCCTTTTCTATATTGTAAGTGAAATGGAAGTAGGGGCTCTGATTCATCGTGATGTTTTGTGTTCCTTACTCAACTGAGAAAATTGCTGACACATGGTAAAACAGTAAATACTTACTGAACAAATCAATAAAATACCACTAGATGTATAAGCGAGTGTTGACCAAATTATGATGATGGGAGAGTAGAGTTTGGACTAGAGCTTTATTTTTAAAAAATAACTTGTTCTGTCTCTCCTACAAAGAAGACTAGTACTAGAGAGAAAATTGGCTTCGTAGTGAAGAACACCAATGGCTATTCACAACGTCTGCTGGCTACCGGACCTATGGCAGCGTTTCTCAACCTGTGGGTTGCAACCCCTTTGGGGGTCGAACGACCCTTTCACGGGGTCGCCTAAATACATCCTGCATATCAGATATTTACATTATGATTCATAACAGTAGCAAAATTACAGTTATGAAGTAGCAACGAAAATAATTTTATGGTTGGGGGTCACCAC
>NW_006288434.1:1286614-1290315 GCF_000327345.1 Myotis davidii
CCCCCCACTTTTTTTGCATTTAAATGGTTATTTATGTTGTAGCTTTCTCCAAAGTCATCTCTACTCTTAAATCACTGAAGTCTATATAAGCACACTCAGGATTATAATACTTTTTACTAATAAATCTAGAATGCATGTATTTTGGATTCATTTACATTAAACATGTAATCATCTTTAAAGCTCCTACTCTAAATACTGCTGAGCCCCCACTTTCAGAAAGACTGCAATTAAAAAGGTAGAGAATGTTCAAAGTCTCTAGTGAATCCTTCTGTAAAGCGAGTAATCACATTCTAACTTATCTTCTCTGTAAGTTAAGAAACAAGATCCTCATTTCTGTATCTCTGGTAGAGGAGCTGAGAATGAGGGCAGAGAGCACTCTTGGACGGCCCGAGAGGAAAGGGTGAGATGAGAGGAGAGGGCAACAGCCGGGTTCTTTCCCTGGAAAGTTAAATGTCAGTGGGGTTAGGCCTTGCCAATATAAATACAATCACAATGATGGTATAAAAAGACATGCATTTTCACCTCTGTTGACTTTTCACGTTCATGGGATAATTATTGTAACATTTTCTTAAAGGGCAAAAAGCTTTTGATGATGAATACATCTCATTACATGGAATTTTACGTGTAATCCTTACATGAATCTCATTGTAATTCAATGGATGAATTACGTGTTAATGCTAGCATAACAAGCCTTTAACCTATTTGACTTAATTACAGGCATAGCATCAGATTTACTGGGAAAAGGTTTCTTTCCTCTGCTCTGAAAAGTCTTTTCACTTTTTTAACCCTTTGACAGAACCTTTGGAAGGCAGTAACAGCATCTGTGGCAATCTACCTTTTACTACCACATCCTATAGACTTCACCTACAAGAATAGAGAGGACAGAATAGAGAATACATCCTTTTGTTTAACTTTATGAATATCTATCTAGGCGTTGGGGGGGGGGGCAGCATGCCTACTACCTTATGAGAAAAGACTTTAAAATCAAGAAATGTGGTGAAATAGAATAAAGTTGGGCTGAGAGTTGAAAATCTATCTCTTAACTCTCACCAACAGGTAACTTTATGAAAGTCAATTCACCCCATCTTGAGGCCCAGCTTTCTCTTTTGTTAAATGAGATATTATGCCCATCTGCTTCCCCATAGGGTTTGATGGAAACCTAACCATATAACATAAGTGGTGTTTGAAATAGTGTTGTGTAAAAAAATAAAATGCAATACAACCAGAGAGTATTGAAGAAGGAGAAAGAGGAGAGGAGAAGAAAAAACAAGAAGCCAGTCAACAGTATTACAACAGCTCAGCACCTTAAAAAGCATTAGTAAATAGGCAATGTATGTACATGCAAAAAGAGGGAATGCACAGAATACTCAAGGAGAGTATAAGAAGGATGCCTAACTCAGAGATGGGTTCTCAGAGCGGACAACTGATCTGGGACTGGAACGAAAAGCAGGAAAGAATTAGAGTGGGAATTGCATTGGGGGTGAAGTGGGCATGGAGATAAGAAGTTGCAGAGTTTGCATGATAGAAATTACTATTTGTGCCTTACTACAAAAAAAGAAGAACCAAGTAAATTTTTGTTGTTGAATTAATGAAAGAGAAAGCATATTTGAGCGTTAGAGTGCAAGATGAGTAGGGCTGGCGATGAGGGTGAGAAGGAGGCGGAGGTATGACATATTGGAGTTCAACTTTAGAACAATGACTCTGGCTCCTAAGAAAAGAATACTGTAGAGAGGGTGGGAGCAGAGAAACCACACAGGAAGCTATTGCGGTGATTCCATGGAACTAGAGAGATGGAGAAGGAGTTGACTATTGATTGGTGTGAGTTGTGAGGACAGTCTGAGAAAAGGGTGAAGAAGACATTGGCATCCCAGATATAACAAGAATGGAAGCACCGAGCAGGGGAATCTAAACCTCAGGCTAAAGTCTTTCCTAGCATGTCAGTGGACACTTCCTGAAGGAAGTCCCTTAGCTGAGTCTTGAAGGATCAGGAGGCGTTCACCATTGAACAGTGTGAGGTGGCAGAAGCACTTACTTCCCATGCATCTGTGGGTGAGCAAGAGTAGCAGTGCTTCAGGCTAAGGTGCCCACTGCTGACCATCTGCCTGCTGCCCAGGGCAGCTCTTCTCCAACGGGCTTGCTTGTTCTAAACTCTGGGCTGACGGGCAGCCCTTCCCTGGGAGAAGCTGCCCTCGTGGCAATGGCAGAAGCACGAAAGGGAAACGTGCAAGGCTTGAGATCAAATTGGAGTCAGCACACTATCATTCCACCATGTGCCATGGGCCAAACCAAGTCATACAACCAAGGCCAAAGTCAAGGGGCAAAGGGGCAGAGAGCTGCACCGGCCATTAGTGTAGGTATTACAAAAAGTTACACAGCAAAGGGTGTAGGTACAGGAGCCAGGGTGGGAGGCAGCGAAGAATGGACTCAATAATTCCGTGTACAACAGGAGCCTCTGCATGAACTTCCAAAGAGAACCTGTACGAACAAAGACTGTATGAGACGATGAACAAGAAGTCACTTTTATTTGGCTTAGAGCACAATGGCCGGAGGAAAGAGGGTGAGCCACGGCATGAACAAAGGTGGGTGAGCTTCAGAAAGGGCTTGTTTTAAGTCAGGTCGGGTAGAGAAGTGCTACGAGGCAAACAAGCACAGGGTGACGAGCTCCTCACCTAGTCTCCGGGTGATGCTGAGACCTACCAGGCAAAGAGGGTACACGGGCCACAAGCTGGAGCTTATGGCTGAAGGAACAGTGTCTTTGTGGCTCTATATGCACATCTGGGCGGGTTTCTACCTGAGCAACGTAGGCAGGCTCTCCTTTTGTGACTAGATGGATACAGGGAAATGTCCTCTACTCCCCCGCCCCCAAATAATACCCCAAAACATCTAGAAGGCCAGTGGAGCCCAGGGAGCATTGCATAAAAACGGGAGAGGACAGGGAGTGGGTTTTCACACTGTGCTGAGAGCAGCCCACCCAGGGAGTCGGTTTTCACACTGTGCTCCTGTGGGACTAAACTGTTTCTTCTCCTGTGGGCAGGCAGGTAATCCCCCAAGCCCTTCCCAAGGATATGTGCACAGCAAACTCCTGCTCAGGGAGAGCTGTCCCACCAGGCACCAGAGGAGAGAGTTGACTTCCTCTCAGATCTGAGCGCCTTTCTTAATCATCTTTCTCTCAATCACCAGAGGGGATAATTGGGCTCCCAAAGTGATGCCAGGTTTCCAAAATGTTTGTTAGTTCCTCCCTTTTTATCAGCCTTTTTATACCATAAAAGCAGCGGATAGTGATGTGTGCGTATGCGCACGTGCATGTGTGATTAAGTGAGGCCAACAAACTCCAGAGTTTCTTGAGGTCACAGAGCCCGGGGCTCAGTGTGGATTAGCAAAGCCTCCTGCCCTGTCTGGTCCCCAATCCTCTTTATCTAGTCACAGAACATGTTGCCATATGAAGAAAACATTAAAAAAAAAACCCACCATGAACCTCTGCTAAGTTACATTTCTTTCCTTGTGCATTTGGCATTTACTTGGGTTGTTTCGATTTGTGTGGCTGAGTATATGGAGGTCTGTATGTTGTCCTCTGAATCCTGAATCCTTTTTTTTTTTATGTTGGCATCTCCCTTATTCTTCACTTAGCGTTACTGTTTGCCATTTCAATAAAAGTTGTCTCAAAAACTGTCCTTGGCGATGGTGTCACCGCAGTGTGGAAT
>NW_006288434.1:1290374-1292954 GCF_000327345.1 Myotis davidii
TTTCAGCATCAGCCCTTCTTGGTCAACTGATTTGAATGTTTCCTGGGAGGATAAAGTTATTTTAGCTATGATTTCACACATTTCCTCTGGCCGTTTATCTCTCTGGTGAAAGTCTCTGGCCTTTAAATATGTCCTAACATCTTCCCACCCACAGTGTGCTTGGTGTTGGTTACATTCGGGGTGCATTGCATGTCTGGGAACACCTGCAGCCGATTTTCTTTGAAATGCAGAGCTGTGAACTTCCGCGTGGCAGGACCACAGGCTGGACACAGTGGCCTCAGGACCATCGAGAGGCGCTTCCTGAAAACAGAAATGACCCTCCAATATAAACGACCCCCCTCACTTGAGTCCAGCTGGTTTGGCTCAGTGGTTGAGCATCAACCCAAGAACCAGGAGGTCATGGTTCAATTCCCAGTCAGGGCACATGCCTAGGTTGTGGGCTCAGTCCTCAGTGGCGGGCATGCAGGAGGCAGCCGATCAATGATTCTCTCTCATCATTGAGGTTTCTGTCTCTCCCTCTCTCTGAAATCAATTTTTTTAAAAAAAAAAGTATAAAAAAATAAAGAGCTTCACTTGATGCAATCTAAGCAGCTCATACATATCTGCCAGGCATATGTGGCGAGATTCAAAGATTGGCAGAGTACAGGTGAACATAAAGATAAATTCAATTCACTTTGCCACACTGTTTTTTCCCCCCAAAAGACTGAAATCCACTTGAGAAACATAAGCAATTCTTTATTCCTAAAGATTACTGTTTAAACGATCATGTCAGCCTGGACAAAACAAACAGCGTCACAGCCCCAATAATGTGGTTTATCATAAAATAGCTGGGCTTCTAAACTGGAAAGAAAATCACTATATGCAATTGTGAGGACACGTCATTAATGATCTTCACCACTGTCCACACAGAAGGACATTCTTGCCTGCTGTGCTAGCAGGGCTGGGCCTAGAACGAGGGGGTCACCTCGGGCACAAAAGTTAAGGGCGTGCCAAAAACTCAGTAGTCAAGATGAACGTTGTAATGCAACATTTTAAAAAACAAAGCGAGTGCAAAAAATCTATGATGAACAAAATAATGAAACTGATCAAGGTGGATTGATTGTAACGTGTGTGCCCCTTAGGCAGGTGCCATGCCACCAGATGGGCAGAAAGGACAGTCTGTTTGAAATATATGGTTACGGAGGTAACATTCTACAATGTTCCAATGGACTTCCTAGAGAGAGAGGACCTATACTTATTCAGCGTTGTGTTTTATCTGCCTTAGATTGAAAGAGACTGGGAAATTGGAGAAGAGAAAAGGAAAAAGAAGCTTTCCAGCTGCTCACAGCCATCATTAACCTTGATGCGTTCCAGTTACCCAGGACCCCTACTTTGAGGAGGAGGTGATGTTCTCTGGCTTCGATCCGTGCTCTGCAATTGGCTTCATTCCTTTACCCATCGGCATGATACCCTGGGAGCCATCATCCTGTTCCTGCCATCACTCAGTGCTCACTGAGGGCCTGGCTTTCAGGCCGAGGGAATGAAGAAAGCGGCAACAATAGCTCAGGTAATTAGGCAAAACCTATTTGGCCTAAATTATCCCGACAACTGTCTTGTGGGATATATTAGCCATTAGAATTCTATTTGGAGACAGGGGAGAAAAATAATATTTGTTGTGAAAAGATCAGGTGTCATAATGGGTGCTCTATAATATTCCAGTGTGGAGTGTCATTCCTCACAACTATTGGAATGGGGAAGCACCCTGTGGGGTCAGGGTGCCCGTAAGCAGAGGACAAAGGTGTCTCCCAGGTGGGGCAAGATGAGGCCGCCATCTGGGTGCTCATTGATATTTTATTAATTTCCAGTGCTGAGAACCTCAGATATTTTCATTATTAGTATATTTTACTGAGCCTGGGCCTTCAGGCTTTTCACAACAAAGGGCACAATTTTTAAAAATTAAACTTTAAATCATCATGCATAAAAATTTGAGCATTACCATTAACATATTTAAAAATGGGATGCTGAAGTTATCAGATAAATCTCCCAAACTGGAATGAGCTCAAGGAACAATGTATCTGAGAAGGGAAACCTGGATAAACAGGTCAGATCAAAGAGTCCAAGGTCCACATTGGCTTAATCCGACCACCTTGGGGTCTAGTCAGCCGACCCAGTCAATGAATTCATAGACCCATTGCACTTCATTCATTCATTTATCCACTCAACAAATATTTACCGAGTGCCTACCATGTGTCAGCACCAGATCCTGAGCAAAACAGATCCCTGCTCACATGGGGCTTACAGTCCTGTGCGGACGACAGTCTTCAAGAGAATCATCATCCGAGTCAATGTAGAACACATAACTGGGGGACCTCGACTAGTTAGGGTGCAGGGGAGAATTCTCTGAGAAAGCGAGGTGCAGCTTCAGTCCTGGACGAATAAGTTGCAGCAAACTTGGTGCCTGAATGGGAGTAAGGGAAGCATTTGAGAAAAGGCTCAAGGAAAGAGCCCATGGTAACAGAAAATGGCAAACTTTTCCAAGTTGTCAAGTGAATGCAGGGCATTAGCAGGAGAGGCAGGTGGGGGAGGGTTTTTTTCAGGACT
>NW_006288434.1:1294219-1296157 GCF_000327345.1 Myotis davidii
GTGAATGAAGAGATCCTGCAGGCAGCGAAGCCAGTGCTCCTCGCCATCTCCTTGATTTGTCTTGGGTGCTGCGAGGATTGGCAGAGCTGCCTCACTTCAAGAGGAGCGCTAAGATAAGTTAATTACGTGTTTGCAATTGATATCATTTGTTAGAACAAAATGCCAACTTTTTCCTTTTCAGTAATGTAGCTGTTGTAAATGAGAAGTGCTGGCGATACAAGTGTGCCTGGCTCTAAGTAAATTAGAAGGCAAGCTATCAAGTTTATAAAACTTTATCAAATCAGTAAGAACCTAACACCTGCCTGAGACCTTGAACTTAGGGGTTTGTGACTCACGTGTGAGATGGTGTGACCTACTGGCCACGTGCAATGGTGCAGCCTGGTATACTTGTGGAGAATTGTAGTGATCCAGGCTTGTTTTCAGCTTGTAAACCAAGAAAGGGTGCAAAGTTTTGCTGGTTTTGCATGTTAAGTCAAGGAACTACCAGAAAGGAAGAAAAAAATTTATAGGTCCATCTGAACCTGTATATATAAAAGGCTAATATGCAAAGTGTCTCCTCAGGAGTTCAACCAGGAGTTTGATCGCTTGCTGTGATGTGTTCAGACCACCAGGGGGCAGCGCAGAATAAAGGAAGGCCTCGGTCGGCAGCAGGCAGCTGGCAGCCAGGGAAGGGAGGCCCCAGCCGGCAGCCGGAAGGCCCCAATCAGCCCTGATCGTCAGCCAGGCCTAGGGACCCTACCTGTGCATGAATTTAGTGCATCAGGCCTCTAGTAGAAAATAAGAAGGAGAGGGTAACCCATGGCACTCAGGAGAAAGGATGTGCACAAGTTAAGAAAACACCTTAATGAGTAATACCCTTTGTAATAAAAAAATTAAATTTGGAAAAAAAAAAAAAAAAAAATAAATAAAATATATTAAAGAAACAACAACAACAAAAAACAAAATAAAGCTCCGTCCCCAATTCTGACAAATGGCTGCCTTTATTCAGCACCATGTGGATTAGGGGGAGGGTGCATGCATGCTACTTTCAAAACTTGTTTTCAGTCCACAGAATTATCGCATCTTTGCATGCAAAGGTCACTGTAACAGCATGGATTCAAAAAGTATAGTGTTAGCCTAAGTGCCCAACAGTAGATGAGTGGATTAGAAAACTGTGGTATGTCTACACAATGGAATACTACGCTGCTGTAAAAAAGAGGGAACTCTTACCATTTGCAACAGCATGGATGGATCTGGAAAGCATTATGCTAAGTGAAATAAGTCAGTCAGAGAAAAATAAATATCACATGATTTTTCACTCATAAATCATCATGCATAAAAATTTGTGCATTACCATTAACATATTTAAAAATGGGATGCTGAAGTTATCAGATAAATCTCCCAAACTGGAATGAGCTCAAGGAACAATGTATCTGAGAAGGGAAACCTGGATAAACAGGTCAGATCAAAGAGTCCAAGGTCCACATTGGCTTAATCCGACCACCTTGGGGTCTAGTCAGCCGACCCAGTCAATGAATTCATAGACCCATTGCACTTCATTCATTCATTTATCCACTCAACAAATATTTACCGAGTGCCTACCATGTGTCAGCACCAGATCCTGAGCAAAACAGATCCCTGCTCACATGGGGCTTACAGTCCTGTGCGGACGACAGTCTTCAAGAGAATCATCATCCGAGTCAATGTAGAACACATAACTGGGGGACCTCGACTAGTTAGGGTGCAGGGGAGAATTCTCTGAGAAAGCGAGGTGCAGCTTCAGTCCTGGACGAATAAGTTGCAGCAAACTTGGTGCCTGAATGGGAGTAAGGGAAGCATTTGAGAAAAGGCTCAAGGAAAGAGCCCATGGTAACAGAAAATGGCAAACTTTTCCAAGTTGTCAAGTGAATGCAGGGCATTAGCAGGAGAGGCAGGTGGGGGAGGGTTTTTTTCAGGACT
>NW_006288434.1:1298777-1299451 GCF_000327345.1 Myotis davidii
AGGAAGTCTTAAGAAAATAGCAGCCCTACTTAGCATGACTCAGTGGATAGAGCATTGGCCTGCACCAAAGTGTCAGAGGTTCATTTCCTGGTCAAGAGCACATACCTCAGTTGTAGGTTCAATCCCAAGTGCGGGAGGGGTGTGGCAACCTATCTATGTGTCTCTCTTACATTGATGTTTCCCTCTCTTCCCCTCACTTTCTTCCACTCTTTCTAAAACTCAATGGAAAAAAAATACCCTTGAGTGAGGATTAACCAAAATCCTATATAATAAAAGCCTAATAAGCAAATTAACCAATAGACACAGACAGTAGGGAGGTGAGAGCATGTGCTGGGGAGCGGAGAGAAGCGGTTGCGAAGAGGTCAATGGGGGGAAAAGGAGACTCATGTAGTCTTCAAGAGAATCATCATCCGAGTCAATGTAGAACACATAACTGGGGGACCTCGACTAGTTAGGGTGCAGGGGAGAATTCTCTGAGAAAGCGAGGTGCAGCTTCAGTCCTGGACGAATAAGTTGCAGCAAACTTGGTGCCTGAATGGGAGTAAGGGAAGCATTTGAGAAAAGGCTCAAGGAAAGAGCCCATGGTAACAGAAAATGGCAAACTTTTCCAAGTTGTCAAGTGAATGCAGGGCATTAGCAGGAGAGGCAGGTGGGGGAGGGTTTTTTTCAGGACT
>NW_006288434.1:1300838-1303168 GCF_000327345.1 Myotis davidii
CAGTGGAACGACCGGTCGCTATGACACACACTGACCACCAAGGAGTAGACGCTCAATGCAAGAGCTGCCCCCAGCCTCACAGGCACCAGGCCAGCCAATGCAGGTGCCAGGGTGGGCCCCTCAATCGCCCCGCCAGTTACCCTGCAGAGGAAGACAACCAGCGGTGGCAGGGGTCAGGGTTGGCTGGTGAGTGGGCTGGTGCTGCTCCCCAATTTCCTCTGTGGGAGGCAAACCGTGGTGGTAGAGGGGGACAGGTCTGGCGAGCAGGTGGTGCCAGGCCAGCCAAGGTGGGTGCCAGTGGGGGCCCCCCCAGTCATCCCGCAGATCAACCCTGATAGTCGGCCAGGCCTAGGGACCCTACCCGTGCACAAATCTGAGAAAGCGAGGTGCAGCTTCAGTCCTGGACGAATAAGTTGCAGCAAACTTGGTGCCTGAATGGGAGTAAGGGAAGCATTTGAGAAAAGGCTCAAGGAAAGAGCCCATGGTAACAGAAAATGGCAAACTTTTCCAAGTTGTCAAGTGAATGCAGGGCATTAGCAGGAGAGGCAGGTGGGTGTGGGTTAATGTAGGCACTAGAGCTTCCAGGAGAGTGAGAAGAGCCAGGTGAAGTCTGGAAGGACGCAGCTGGAGAGCTGAGGAGAGGCCCCCAAGCGTCCCCCTGGGGTACTGGATTGCAAGTGGAAGTTTGGAAAGCCACCTCAACACACAGGGAGAGGTTCCGGAAAGGTCTGTGACAAAGCCCCGTGTCTGAACCCACAGCTGCCTGAGGAGACTGGCTTCCCCTTCACTCTGCCTTTCAAGGGTCACATCAGGTCCTGTTGTGGGGCAATTTCTGACCCAGGACCACTAAGGGAAGCAGTTTCTAGAAATCACTGCTCCCATCCTTAGGCGGAGGGGTGCTGATGGGAACAGCAAGAAAGGCACAGACCATTAAGGGCCCTGTTATCCAGCTTAGACTTGAGGTTTAATCCTAAAATCAATGGGAAGTCATTGTAGGGAAGAGCATAATTAGAAGTTCATTTTGTGCATTGTGCTCTGGCCGTACCACCTAGAACAGATTAGAAGGCAGCCAGAGAGGGGTAGAAATGTAGGTTAGAAAATTGTTGCAAAGCTGATGATAATTTGGACTAGAGAAGAGACTGAAAGATGTACAAAGATGAAGATCCAAGAGAGGACTTTGTTATGAATGGATGTAGGTGGTGAAGACGAGCGAGGATGCAGTGAAAATGCTCGTGGCTTCAGTGTGGATGCTCTGCTCCCAGGTTTTAGAGTCAGAGATAACCAGGCTTTCCAGGGCTTTCAGATCAGTTTGCCTAACTGCATCCCCAATTCTGACAGTGCTCCTCGCCATCTCCTTGATCTGTCTTGGGTGCTGCGAGGATTGGCAGAGCTGCCTTAAAAAAATATAGTGTTAACATTTTCTTTTCCGCTGCAGATGAGTTATGGAGGAATCGCACGTTTGAGAAGAGTGAGAACTAGTGAGGTCCGGCCTTCAGGAAAGACAGGTGGCACCTTGCGAAGCTCGATCTGTAGCTGGAAGAACAAGTGTAGAGGTGGGTAAGCGTGGAGCGTTGAGGGGACTTGCAGGTGATTGGAAGAAGCTCTCACTCTATGTGAATGAAGAGATCCTGCAGGCAGCGAAGCCAGTGCTCCTCGCCATCTCCTTGATTTGTCTTGGGTGCTGCGAGGATTGGCAGAGCTGCCTCACTTCAAGAGGAGCGCTAAGATAAGTTAATTACGTGTTTGCAATTGATATCATTTGTTAGAACAAAATGCCAACTTTTTCCTTTTCAGTAATGTAGCTGTTGTAAATGAGAAGTGCTGGCGATACAAGTGTGCCTGGCTCTAAGTAAATTAGAAGGCAAGCTATCAAGTTTATAAAACTTTATCAAATCAGTAAGAACCTAACACCTGCCTGAGACCTTGAACTTAGGGGTTTGTGACTCACGTGTGAGATGGTGTGACCTACTGGCCACGTGCAATGGTGCAGCCTGGTATACTTGTGGAGAATTGTAGTGATCCAGGCTTGTTTTCAGCTTGTAAACCAAGAAAGGGTGCAAAGTTTTGCTGGTTTTGCATGTTAAGTCAAGGAACTACCAGAAAGGAAGAAAAAAATTTATAGGTCCATCTGAACCTGTATATATAAAAGGCTAATATGCAAAGTGTCTCCTCAGGAGTTCAACCAGGAGTTTGATCGCTTGCTGTGATGTGTTCAGACCACCAGGGGGCAGCGCAGAATAAAGGAAGGCCTCGGTCGGCAGCAGGCAGCTGGCAGCCAGGGAAGGGAGGCCCCAGCCGGCAGCCGGAAGGCCCCAATCAGCCCTGATCGT
>NW_006288434.1:1303757-1306893 GCF_000327345.1 Myotis davidii
GGCTGATGAGCAGGCGGTGCCAGGCCAATCAAGGTGGGTGCCAGTGGGGGCCCCCCCAGTCATCCCGCAGATCAACCCTGATAGTCGGCCAGGCCTAGGGACCCTACCCGTGCACAAATTTCATGCACCAGGCCTCTAGTAAATAAATAAAATCAAAGTTCTAGTTTTAAACTTTCTCAAGCCAATAGCTATAAAATTGGCAATATTTTAACCGCTTTTACCTCAAAATACTTCAAATCTCTCCATTGGTGAATTCTGCTCTGGAGGAATTAGTTTTAATTTTATAATAAACTCTAATCAGAAAGAGTATTCACCTTCAAGAAATATGTTTTATTTTTAAAAAATCATGATTAGATATACAGTGATATTTTATAAACATGGCATAGGAAGTACATGTTTATTATTACAAAAAGGTCTGAATAACCAACCTTCTCTAAAATATCTCAGAAGAACTATAGAAGCATTATTTCAATTTCAAAATAAAAAAGTGATGAAATGCAATCACAAAAATTAAATCTTCATCACATGCATTTCATTCAGAAATGCAATGCCTCTCTCTTCTTTATAATTCCTTAATATTAGTTGTCAACCAATGAAGCATGAAACCTTCGATCAAATTACTTTCAAATATAAAATAACAATGCATTTTGAAAAATTAATTTTATTTCCTGTACTAGAAGCAAATTTTCAAATTTGTGATGTGTTATTCAAACCCCAAAGACCAATACTGAAGATTTTAGAGAAAGATTAAAAGCAGCATCTAAAATAACAATTTTCAAGTTGATGAATGACACAAAACCATTGTAAAGGGAAGTGTCAGCATGCTAAGGGAGTCATGATGGTTTCTACCCCTCGGAATGGACATGTATCATTGCCTCAAGGTGGTCTGAGATTATAACCCTCATCAAGCTCTTAACAACATGCCTAGGTCACATCCCTGCTACATTTCTAATATTGATTACATGAAAAAAAAAGTATAATGATTACAACCTCCTAAGTTTTTGGAAAGATTATATGAAACAATGAGTGTAAAGCACTTACCACAATACCTAACTTACAGCTAATGCTCTATAAACAATTGCTATCATTATAATTTAACCTTCCTACCAGCCAGGGAAATTCCATTAGCTGGAACATAAGTACAATTTTTTAATTGAGGGTTATGGTGCTCTCAATAATTTATACTCTGCCATCTTCGTCTAACAACGATAAAAGTGAGTCAACCCCAGATCAACTAGTTATCTTTTTCAGGTAAATTTCAGGGGAGACATAAGTCATACAAATGTCCCAAATTGAAAGATATAGCAAAATGCCTCCAAATTTTAAAACTTCCAAAATGTCCTTAAAAGTCTATAATAATCCGAGCTGTCTCTGTGAGTTCATTGAAAACCAGCATTTCTATTCTGAATTTATATTGTAACTCATATGGAACCAGCAGACTTATTTTTTTAATGTCTTTTTATTCATTTTAGAGAGGAGAGGAGAGGGAGAGAGAGAGAGATAGAAACATCAATGATGAGAGAGAATCATTGATCAGCTGCCTCCTGCACGCCCCACACTGGGGTGGAGCATGCAACCAGGGGATGTGCCCTGACCAGGAATCGAATCGTGACCTCCTGGTTGATAGGTCAGTGTTTAACCACTGAGCACACTGGCTGGACACCAGCAGACTTGATGCAGATGTGTTTCCATCTGTAAAATAGGGGCATTAATCCTATTACCCTGTAAACAAATTTCCACAGAGAACTGACTGCAAGGCTAGGAGTCCAGGTAACCATGGTTCTCTTCTCTTGTCTCTTGTCCTTTTCTTCTGTTCTATAATTCATCATGCCCCAATAATCAACACAGTTGAGTTTGGCCAAAATAAGCAATACTTTTGCTCCCGATGACATCCCCAACCAAAAAACAACCTAATCAAAGTGACTTGCATGGTAAAGGCACTGTATTGTTTCTGTAGCAGAAAAATGCAGAAGTCGAGCTGCTTCGGGCCAGTTTAATCAGGGCTCCGGTTTTGCTTCTCCACAAATGCATTGTCTCTCTGCCTTCCTTCTTGGTCAGCCTTGTCCATGTGGCACAAGGTCCTCACCAAATCCAGGTGTTACCTCCACACACGACTTTTCCAGGGAAAGCACTTTTCTTCCCCTGCCCATCTGATACCAACCCCCAGCTTCACTTTGACTGGGTCCCTTTTGTTCATCCTGCAAATCAGTTCCTCTGGCAGGGAAATGAAGCCGTGGTGACTGCTCTGGGGTGCTATCCCAGCAAGGGCTCCACAGTGAGAAGCGAGGGATGCTGAGACAACCAAAATTGCACCACGTATTAGATTCCACAAAGGGGACTAGGAAGTAGCTTCAAGGGACTTACAAAGCTTCTTGTGTGATCCAGCTGTTATATTTACCCCCTCTGAAACCCACTCAAGGCCCAGACTAACAATGAACAATTGGAAACGTGTATTTCTTTCTCTGCTAAAAATCAGCACTCTTCTTTCAAGAGCTCATTGTCCTGTGTACTGTTTCCATATCCTTCTCACTTGAGATGAATTCTTTTCATAAAATGCCCTAGTGCCTTATACCAATAGGACCCTGATTAATCCCTCCAAGACTTAAACTTTGACTTAAATTGGTGTCTAGCACCTCTGCTGTGCATTTATACTAAAATTTCATATGGAAACAAGTAATTTTTTAAGAACTAGTTGGAATTCAAAGTCTCTGGAGGAAAGTCAATGCATGAGTGAAAAAGCAAATGGAATCCTCCCTTGGATAAATTTCAACACACAAGGCCATGTGTGTCCATTTTTTTAAGGGTTTAATGCTGAAAATGCTGTTAGGTCATATTGCACCTTGTCTGACACTCATTTTTTAGATTGAAAGAAATAACCCAAAGACCTCCTGGTTCTGAGATTTCCTCAAGAGTTTTCAAAAATGAGGTAGAATTTCAGTGAAATATTTTTAACATGTTTAAATCATTTTCAAAAGAAATGTTTTCCTTCATGCAGTTTAACTGAAAAGTTGGGAGCACACTTCTTTTCCATGTATTTAATGTGTCTAAAGTAGCATTTTGCTATTCATTTTGAAAATAATACATGGAGATCACAGGAAAGACAAATACCAAAAAAATATAACATAGCCTATCATAT
>NW_006288434.1:1306937-1307523 GCF_000327345.1 Myotis davidii
TTTTAAACTTGCTCGGGCCACCCAAGCTATCCACTTAACAGAATTATATTACTCTCTCTGTGTATATGTACATGTGTCTGTAAGTTTAGGGAATTTTGAGTTTACCAGAAAGGTTGTATAACCTTTTTGAACTGTGAACTCCTTTGTCTCTCTGGTGAAACCTATGAAAGTCTTTTCAGAAAAACAAAATTAATAAGGAAATCAAGTATATTAAAATACAGCTGTCAAAATAATAAGTGATATGGTACTATACACTGAATGGCCAGATTATTATGACCATCTGACGTTTGTAGGCAAATTAGCCGTAGACTGCATCGTATAGGATATGGAAGCCGAACGCCTGTTCGAATACCTTTGCTGTCTGCAGTTACCAAGATAAAACATCTCCAATTCACACAGGAACACAAGGATTGGACAGTCGAGCATTGGAAAAAAGTCATGTGGTCCGATGAATCACGTTTCCAGTTGCATCATGCAGATGGCAGAGTGAGAATTTGGCGGAAACAGCATGAAAGCATGCACTCCACATGCATGAGTACAACCCTTCAAGCTGGTGGGGGTAGTGTTATGGTTTGGGGCATGTTTT
>NW_006288434.1:1307871-1322992 GCF_000327345.1 Myotis davidii
ATCTCCCACATTCAAAGGCCGTTAAATCGCATTGCCTGCTTCCCTATTTATAATGGTCTGGCCCTCCAGCAACTTCAGCTCGAAATTATAGCTAATTTGCCTACAAACATCAGGTGGTCAGAATAATCTGGCCACTCAGTGTATGTGCCTCTTGATTAATGTAGTCAATTATGAGATTGTTATGGACTGAATCATGTTGAAACCCTACCCCCCAATGTGATGGCATTGGGAAGTGGGGTCTGTGAGAGCTAATTAGGTTTAGTTGAGATCATGAAGGAAGGGCCCTCATGAATGGGATTGGTTCCCTTATAAGAATAATGACAAAGGCTGCTGCTTCTCTCTGCTCCCCATCAGTGAGGATACAGAAGCTACCAGTCTACAAGCCAGAAGAGGGCCTTCCCCTGAACCCAGCCATGCTGACACCCTGATCTCAGACTTCCAGCCACAACTGTGAAGAAGAAATCTCTGTTGTTTATAAGCCACGCATTCTACGGTACTTTTTTATAGCAGCCCGAGTGGACTAAGACAAAGATCTAAAAGCAGGTCTACTAATTACTATAATTTTGAAGCATGGAATGATATTTTCAGATACCTGCAAACTTGTCATGTGACATGACACAGAGTCGCAGGTTCTATGATGGTCTGTTGCCTTGACTTGAGTGACATAGCTGAGATTCAAACACCAGGCAATCTGGCTCCAGAGTCTGCTCTCTCAACCACACTGCTCTTCTGCCTAAAACAGACCTGTGAGGGAGTTTAGCTCAAACCTATCATTTTGCAGGTAAGACAACTAAGGTTCAGAGAGCAGGGGTAATTTGCATCAACAGATATAGTTGAGGAGTGTTTGGTTTTGTTTTTATTTGTGTGGCTTTCATATAGATATGGAAATGGACCAGCCTTAATCATTGCTTCTGGATGTACCATCATTACTGGTACAGGTATGGCCCTCCTTCCTTTAATCAATGCAGAAATCTAAAATAAACTAATGAATATTTATAAACTCACTACCCAACACAAAAACTTGACAGCAACTTATATCTACAGGCCCTATTCTAATCTTTTTCTTATGACTTGAAGTAGACAGAATGTGTATCATTCTTTTACATACACATACACTTTTTTTTATCACAGTATAAGTATGCTTAAACCATGTTGCTTAGTTTTAGTAGTTTTTAAACTTTATCATATCTTCTGGAGATTGTTTTTCACACTCAAAATCACAGTCCTAGGATTCATCCATATTGCCATGCATACCTATCATTCAATCATTGGCTTAACAAAAAGACCTCATAGTCTAGTTTTATGCTGTTTGTGGGAAATAGATTTGAACCCAAATCTCTAACTCAAAGACCAGCACTTGCTTCCCTACCCTAGAAGTGCTGTTCTTTTTCTCCAACCATCCCTTTCTCTTCTGATCAACATATTTATTCAGAGGGAACCCTTCCCAGGAGCCCTGAATCACAACAGTAGGTGGCTGCCAAGCCTACCTTTGGGTTAAGCTGGCTTGTTATCTGAAACATGTAAATAAATTGGCATTGAGCACTTCCAATCTGGTAGAGAGGAAAAGGAAAATTCAATTCACAGAAGTACACAGAGGCCAGGGGTATGGACCGACCTGGGGAGCAGGGCAGGGTCGCTTAAAGTCATAACTGATTTGGCCATGAGGAAGACCGTCATGTGTTTCATTTGGGCTAAAACCAAATGCCAAGCATGGCTGCGACCTTTGGGGGCAGGACTCAGTGCCATGTTGCTATGGCGATTCTTCCACCAGCTCAGAGGCTTCCTCTACTCTCTGGCAGAGCCCAGCCTCCAAGATGGGAGGGGGTGTGGGTGATGAGAAGGAAAAGATAGAGCTGCTGAAGCCAAGGACAGAAAATGTCTACTATGAGAAGACCAGATGAAAATTTCCTTCTGTTGTGTGTGGACGTGTGTGTGTGTGTGTGTGTGTGTGTGTGTGTGTGTGCCCACATTGGTAAGTGAAGGATGAAGAGTGGGTTTTCTCTGCTGTGTGCCCACAATGGGAGTGTAGCTTTGACTAATTCATTCCAAACCTTATCCTCTTCCCAAACAATGATGATGAATTTAGGTAACTCAGTGTTGCAGAATTTTCTTTTGCTGGACTGTGAAGATATATGAGTAGCCCACTCCACACAATGCACACACACACACACACACACACACACACACGAACACAAACAAACACAACATGCCCCCTTCTGCCATCTTTTCTAAACAAACAACAGATTGCATTGCTGCTGTTCAAAATATTATGCCAGAAAAACAGAGAGAGAATTTTTTTAAATCCCTACTTCATTAAGATTCAAACCAAATGTATGTGCCCACCAAGTGGGATGCTACACAGTTATAAGCACTCCGTAAATGTTCATCTAAGCCCATACCTGCAAAGACCCAGAGAAATTGTTTCCCAGCCCTGCCCCCTGGAGAAGGGCCTTCTGCAAAAGTGAGTCATATTTGCCATCTGCACAGTGCATTCCAGAATACTCAGCAAGCATTCTATTTAAGGTCACTCATAATCCCCATTTTACAGATGGGCAATCAAAGTGAGAAAGAGAGGTGTCTGATGCCTTCCTCCACTGCTTTTCTCAGCGCCCATAAATATAAGTAAGCTCCTTTTATTCACTGAAATTATCTTTTTAAAGCGGCAACTTTTGCCAGATCACTGGGGCAGAGTTCAGAGTATGATTATTTGTACCAGGAAATATGGCATCTACCATGACCTCCACCAAGTATAAAAGGAAGAACATATTTTTTTTCTTCTTTCTGGGGTAGTGTAACTTGAAACTTGTATTGGCTGATATTGTTAGGCCACTGTACTAGCCAACAACAACTCTGGGTAAACCACTCACAAGAACCAAGGCCCTGTTGTATTGAGGCATTTTGATGATAATAATTTAAAAATGAAATAAAACTAAGATGCTTAAAACCCATTAATTTTTTCCAAAATTAAAATTTATAGCCTTAGCAAAAAAAAAAAAATTAAAAAATAGAAGGCCTGCCTACTTTCTAAGGACATTATTAGAATACTAGAGACCCAGTGCACGAATTTGTGCAAGGGTGCGGTCCGGCTGGCCTGGCCCCAATCTGGACAGATCGGGGCCAGGTCTGCCAGGAAGAGGAGATGGTGGAAGGTTGGCCAGCCCAATCTGCCCCAATTGCAGGGGCGGCAGTGATTGGGGCAGAATTGGCTGGGAGGAGTGGCCGCAGGCTGATTGGGGTGGGGCAAGGTAGGGGGAAAGGCTGGAGGTGGTTGGCCATCAGGCCACGCTCCCTATTGGGATGGGGGGGCGGCGATCAGGAGTGGGACCAGCCAGGGGAGGGGCCGAGGGAGGTTGGCCAGCCGGCCCCATCCCCAGATTGGGCCAGTTTGCTGGCTGCAGCAGGTGTCATAGCCACCGGTCGTTCTGGTCGTCACAGCATTCAGGTCGCTGGCTTTTTATATCTATAGATGGCATTATTCTATTTATGATCTCAGGCAAGTTATTTTAATCTTTCCCTTTTTTCTCATCTGTAAAATGGGGATATAAATAGTACCAAACTCTCAACTCAAGTGATTTTGATAGTTAAATATCATCATATATGTAATGGCTCAGTGCCTAACATATAGTAAGAGCTGAGTTAATATCAGGAATTCTCCTACTGTGCCAAGTTCAAGTGTCTTATTTGAACTGGCAAATGATTTCCCTTCCCTATGGAGGTGTAGAGAGATCCCTACTTTGTGATTTAGAGCCAGACATTAGCAAAGTACTAGCCACTGACAAATACATCCTTAAATTATTGTGGAGGCTCCATTATTTATAATGTACATGAAAAGAGGACCACTGTATGATTTCTAAAATGATGACAGCGCTTTCTGCCCTGAGGTGAACTCAGCCGCAGACTTGGGTGAGCTGCAGTGCAGACACCATATGCAGGGAAGGATCCAGGTTGCTTCAGGGCATCGATGCCAAATTTGTGGCATGGCTGTGGGCAGCTGGGCAAGTCGCAGCGGCCTGGCAGCTGCTAAACCTGGAGCAACTCCTTTGAACAAAGGTTTCCAGCTGACTGCACATCTAACTGGCAGGGTCGCGAGTGGCCTTAGGTTTTGGGAGACAAGGCTGTATCCACAATTTGAGAAAAGCCTTTACTCCAGGGATGTAACAAGAGGAGGGCACACCCCCACCAGTCTCTTGAGCCATAGACACATATCCTAGGAAAAAGGACCCCCCAAAACTGTCACCTTTGAAAAACAGAGAATGGCTGGTTCATTACAGAGAGTTCCATAATTCAGTGGGTGCATTCGTTTGTAAGGCTCCTGATGTAACATGATTTCTCTCTGTAACCATCCTCAGAGACAAATTGCTATTCATCTCAATTAACAATTGATAAACATAAGGTAATTAAGTTTGTTTTTGGCCAACGTCATCATGGAATCCTAGAGTTGTAACCATCTGATGATAACTTAGACATTATTGAATTGTCTTCACTGTATGAATAAAATGCAATCAAGAGAGATTTGTTGACTGGTCTAAGCCCTCATAATTCATCACAGAAGATGAGAATGCAAGAACTCAGCGCTCCCTCCAAAACTCCGTAACATTCATACTTCTGTTGAGAAACTGTCACCACCACCCAACCTGAGGACCATGATCCAAATGTCCTCTCAGTTTAACCATGAAGAATATCCTGTTGACCTCCACTGTTTCTAAGAAATAGGCAGCCACAGGTTGAACAGGCTCTTTCTCTCTGAAAATCTCCCAAGTGTATGTAAAGGCCATTCACAAAATTTCCCCGTGCCCTTTCCAAAAGCCTTACCCTAAGACATTGTCCCTGTTTTACTCTATAAAGTTCATTCTCCTCTCAAACCCTCTTTGAGCTCCTGCAGGAGCACAAGTGATGAATACTTCTCTTGCAATCGTATGAATAAATGGTCTTTGCTAATTTGGTTTCTAGCTTAGTTTTGGTTTTGGCACACTAGATAATTTTAATATGAAAGTGTTACTAATAAACCCTGCACACTGAATAACGAATTTTAAAATATAGATTTTAGAATCCAGGGCTCCTCGACACTGTAAGTTATCCCTCTATGAGACAGTGAACAGCTCCTATATGGTTCTTCAGACTCTTTCTTCCTTTTACAACTACCAAGAATGTTCCAGATGACATCTTCTCTGTCATCCTGAGTCCCTGAGACACTGATGGTGCAGAAATGCATATCCATCCACTCTATACATGTAGTGTGATTGAGATATCAACTTATATGTGTCAAATCCTTGAAATTTGGGGAGGTTGTTGTTACTGCACTAACCTATCCCATCCTGACTAATACATATTGAACAAGTGCACAAGAGAGATTTATTCACTCACATTTGTTGGAAATAACTGATTAACACAGTTAAATTTTTCAACCTAGGGCCCATATCATCTGAAATTCAGGTAGCTTTAGTCAATGCATGGACACTGAAGAAGACCTAAGGGAAACACAGACAAAAATAACTGTTAATAAAAAGTCAGCACATATTTAATAGAAAGATAAATATAAGTGCTCTGAGAGCACAAAGTGAGGTTGCATTAGCTCTGATTGGGGGATCTATGAAGGACTCAGATACATCATTAAATCTGTTCCTAGAAAAACTCTGGGTGGAGATGAGAATCAGGGAAAGGAAACAACATGAATCAAGGCCCACCCTGCATTGATTTCCATTGGCGTACAGGACTCATATAATAATTAAATAAGAGCCTCCAGTAGTTCCTGTGGTTTTGGCAACTTATAAAATCAAAGAGATCTTTTTTTAGCTGCGAAATGATCTCACTACATGTTCTGCTTGAGAAAGATGAGACTTTATGTAGGTAGTTCATGGAGGGATATCTGTAAGGGTACTCTGGAACCACTGCACTCTAAAATCTAGATTTTAAAATTGTTTCCCAGTGTGTGGGGCTCTTAAATAACATCTTCACATTCAAAGATTACTGTGTCAAACACAAAAGTTAGTTAGACACCAAATTCATGAAAGCTGTTCATTCATACACTTGCTATAACAAAGGAGCCATCTACCATCACTTCCATTTCATTGTGTCCATCAGTCTTACACTGTGATATCATGACCCCTCCTGAGGGGCTCGGTCACGGTGGTGGTCTTCCTTATGGCGGTAAGCAATAACTCAGCTTTGTCTCTTAAGAGGTTATTTTGAGGAGCCACATATTCAACAAGTGCCACCTTCCAATTTCCAATTACCAATTTATTCATTACCTGTGACCAGATCGCTAAACCAAAGTGACATCTTTTTTTAAAAATATTTTATTGATTTTTTACAGAGAGGAAGGGAGAGGGATAGAGAGTTAGAAACATCAATGAGAGAGAAGCATCGATCAGCTGCCTCCTGCACACCCCCCACTGGGGATGTGCCCGCAACCAAGGTACATGCCCTTGACCGGAATCAAACCCGGGACCTTCCAGTCCCCAGGCCGACGCTCTATCCACTGAGCCAAACCGGCCAGGGCAAAAAGTGACATCTTTTTGTAGTTTTGTTCTGCACCACCTTTTTCCAGGTACCAATTTCTGTATTAGTTGTGATGGACTGATTGAGCTGTTTTAACAAATAGCACTAAAGTCTCGGTGACTTAATGGCACAAAAGGACATTTCTCTCACACACACTACATGCTCAGTACTAGTCAAAATAGGGCTGTCCTTCACACAGCGACTCATGAACACAAACTGACAGAGCCACTGCCATCTGGGACATTGTCATCCTCCAAAAAAGGAGAGAGACACTGCAGAATTGTTCATGGGTTTTTCACGGCCTCAGCTTAGCACTGACAATTATTTCATCGGCCAGAATTATCCAGATGGCCCACCTAACTTCCTGGGGCGAGGGGACGTGGGAAGCATATTTGATCAAGAATTATTGTCCCCGACACACACAGGTGGTACAAAGACATCAACAATAAGAAAAATGAAGAGACTGCCAGCAAGGAGCTTCAAATCTGGTGAAGGAGAAACATTACAATAACACAAGACTCATGACAAATACCTTTCTGAAGTCACTCCATCTGGAGCTGCCTGGAAACCAAGCCACGGTTATTTGTAGAGAACTGCCAGCAGATGGGCTGGATCTAGACACCTCCCTCCCCTCGAGGCTGTGCTCCAATCCAGGCAAGAAAGAGTCTGGGTCACGTGTGTGTCCTGAACCTTCCTCCTTGACCCACACCAATCTTCCCTCGATAGGATTTGATCCTGGAAGATTTGGTAGCTTCAAAGTGACCCGCTAACCTGGGAAACCTCTGCAGTTCAAAATAATCAAACAGCCAACTGTAGCTTACTCAGGACCAATGTGAATAAAGCAACTGGGAAAACCCTAAAAGCATCGCAGACACCAGTGGATATGAATAAGGCCCCTACCCCCACACCGGAAGTTCTGTTAGATTTGAACATCACTGTCATCTCAGTTCACTCCTGAGGTGGGGATGGGGACCTCTCTCTATCTGATTGCTGGAAATCTGGCCCCTCCATGAGGTTCTGTGTTGCAGGGTCCTATTTTGGAGCCCAGTCTAGGGTCCAGTCAAGTCCACACATAGTTGTCCATCTGCTCTCATTCATGCGGATGGCGAGGTGCCTGCTGACATGGCTGCGATCCTGAAGCTCTGGATGTCAAAGCCCCGATAAACGGAGACAAACCACAGGAAAACCGCGAGGAGTGACAGTCCTTTTGCTGAAAGCCCCTTCTGAGCCCCGGGGATGCCATGTTGACCCCCCAGGGCTCTCTCTGTGGGGCTCTATCTATTCACATGTCTATTCCACATCTAGGAATAGCTGCCAGCAAAGGAGAGCAAGTAGCCAGCATCTAAATGCATTTCGCTCTGCCAGGAGGACAGACTGAAGAGCCCCAGGTGCTCAGGAAACCCAAGACAGCCCTCCCAGACCAGCCGAGGATGGAAAATAACGATCGTGTCTGCGTTTTTACAAAACCAGTACTGCGGTGCATGCTTCCCCCACTTACTACGCATTGCTTTTTGTCCTTGCTTCCATCTCCGTGAAGGCAGTCATTTCAACCACCTGAAAGGCACCAACGTCGCCTGTGGAATCAGCCTGCCCTGCTGGCCATCTCTGCTGAGTGGGCTCTGCAGCCCCTTTTTATTAAGCTGCGCAAATGCAATCGGATCAAGGAACAAGTGCTTAGACCTCCTGTGGGGTCATCTGTGGGAGCCCACAGAGAGGCAGGTTCTGACGACATCAAGACAGAACAAACCTGAGGGCAGGAGGTGAAAGTGAGGGGGTTCACAGGGAAGGGGCCTGAATCCTGATGTTCCATAGCTGAGGCTGCAACTGTCAACCTCAGAGGAGGGGGAGTGGTACCCAGAGTCTGAGCTGATGACAAGCGAGAACAGGGCACCAAAGATTGCATCCAGAAGAAAGAAAGACTTTTCAGAAGCTCTGCTAGTATTGGCAGAGATTCCTGAAAGAGAATGGTCTTGACCAGCATAGAGCAGGAACCCTCAGCACTAGATTGCAGAAGTAACGCTAGGATAAGGGAGAAAGATACCCTATGCTGGGTCTTAAAATAATAGAATCTTAGAGTGAGATAATTTGTTTGTTCAGTTTCTAAATATGGAAACTTAGGCTTGGGAAGATGTTCTGAGTTCCCTAGAGCCCCAGAGTGCCTAGGGTAATGCTTTGCAAATAACTTTTGGATGAATTTTCATCAATATACATTTTAAGACAAAAGTAAAAAAGAAAGCATATTCATAATTCGAGTTCCTCTAGAAGTGGACCCTAAGACAGAACAGATTTGGGAGTTTGAGGGGGAAGATGGGTAGGGGAGTAGAAAGGTAACAGAGATGGAAAGAGCACCAATAAAGCGAAAAGACCATAAAGCATGTGTTATCGAGCAAGTTGCCCCTCTGGACACTTGGAGGTAATCCAACTGGGGAAATCTGGGGGATGGACTAGAACTTGAGAATTCTCCCACTTAAGGAAGAGGGAGCCAGGGTATGTCTCCATCAATGCCCATCTGTCGCTGGTCCAGGGCTCTTCCAACCTGCTTTTCAAGCAGGCTGAACAAACTTCATTGCTTTAAAAAAGTCCCCAGGCAAAAAATCGGAGATGCTGACAACAGCATGAGTTCAGGAAATGTAAAGGTTCCAAGGATATGTACCAGGCACCAACAGTTTCTGCTATACCAATCCACTACCTATTTAGCTACACTTCCACTCACCTCTATTCCAGAGGTAATTAAGAGGTAAAGGCACTATGTGACTTGGTTTCTTACAGGCACTGTGGGGGTGACAGTCACTAAAATGCTGCCTCAATAACCCAACTATGCCATTGATCCATTTTTGCAAACTCTGTGTGATAAATGCTCTATCATTGGCTTATGCTATACAAAATATGTTTCTATAGCCAAATCCCTCTACTTGTCAACATGTTTTATTGAGATGCACAGGTTTGTAGTTTTGTTTTTTTATATATATTTTTATTAATTTCAGAGAGAAAGGGAGAGGAAGAGAGAAATGGAAACATCAATGATGAGAGATAATCATTGATCAGCTGTCTCCTGCATGCCACATTGGGGATCAAGCCCACAGTCCGGGCATGTCCCCTTGACTGAAATTAAACCTGGAACCCTTCAGTCTGCAGACCGATGCTCTATCCACTGAGCTAAACCGACTAGGGCAGTATGTAGTTTATTTTGCTAGCTTCTAAGCTAGTATAGGAATGTCCTAAATTTCTGAACATTATAGCATTTAAATTTAATGAATTGTGAGAAGATTGAATTGATCCCTATAATTCAGGCCCTGGAATTTGAAAACATGACCTAATCCCCAGTGTATTTGTTAATATATCAAAGGGATACAAAAGCAGGTGTCACCCCAAGCTTTACTAATAAACAAGTATATCTCATTAAAATTAAAAAGAATTCTATATCTCCAAAAAGATTATATGTCTTCTACTGGGGCTGCCTGAAACACTAGTTGAAAAGTTGATTTCTAAAATAAATTTAAAGCCGTTTTAATGTACAAATCTCTGACAAGAACTAGAAGTGCAACCTATAACCCTGAAAGAAAGATAAAATAAATGTAGATTTATAAAGGACTTGAATTTCTTTAAAGCTCTCAGAAATTGTTACCACTTAGTAATGACATTCCCTATTCATTTGACCTCAGCCTGACATGCTGAATTGCTCTGAACATCTGTGGCCAGACATATAACTTCTACATCTTAACTCTTGCTTTTCTAATTTGTACAGAAATGCACATTAAAAGAATGCCAAGGCCAGAGCCAGAGACAATAAAAGAAGCAAAGTCAGAAGTAATTATAAAATCCACATCTATGAGTGCAAAGAGGTTACCAACATTTCCCTGCCAACTTTGATAACATTCCACGTGGAAGTAGCTCATACTTAGAGATATGTCATGTTTCTTACCTGATTCCATGGGTTCAAAATGCCTGGATTAATAATACGTGGAGCCCTGGCCAGTTTTGTTCAGAGGGTAGAGCATTAGCCAGTACACCGAAGAGTCCCAGGTTGCTGGGGTCCAACCCCAGCAGGTCCAGGGGGCCCCAAAGGTGTGGATGGAGTCGGCGAAGAAGGAATGACACGGAGACAGCGTTCAGTTGATTAGCAGCCTTGCCAGGATCTCTAGCCACAATCTCCAGCCAAGTTCTGTGTCCATGTTCTCTTGCTAGGTTCTCCAGCCAGGTTCTCCAGGTTCTCCAGCCAGGTTCTGTAGCCATGTTCTCTCGCTCGGTTCTCCAGCCAGGTTCGGTAGCCAGGTTCTGTAGCCAGGTTCTGTCCAGGATCTTTTGCCATGTTCTCTCCAGCGAAGTTCTTCTGTCTTTCAGGGGAAAATCTCTACCTGGGGAAACAACCTTTCTTGGAGAGGTGACCTTGGTTAAAACACAGCGCCAAGAAGGTGAGCAAACATATTAAGAACAGTATGCCATATATGCCAGGTCCCTTGCAACAGTAAGGATGGACTGGCTCCCGGCACCAGGTCAGATTCCAGTCAAGGGCAAGTACCTAGGTTTTGGGCGCTATCTCTGGCCCTGGTTGGGGCTCATGCAGGAGGCAACCAATCGATGTGTCCCTCTCACATTGATGTTTCTCTCACTCCCCCTCCCTTCTACTCTTCTCTAGAAATCCATGGAAAAATATCCTCAGATGAGGATTAAAAAATAATAATAATACCTGCAATTATGTCTCTCAAGCAAAAATTAGGAATGCCCTCATGACTGTTGTAGTGCTAACTAGATTATAATATGATTGATTATAAGAGATGTAAGGTTATAGAGAGGAGGTATAGGGTTATTTCAATATAGGCAAGAAAAGTTAGGAAGGACTACACCTACAACTAGTTTTCATGACTGGGTTAGCTATTCCTTCCAATGGGGCACTAGTGGACTCGGCCCCATAAGCTGGAAGAGAGGAATAGACTTTGTGGTCACAGTTTTTAGTGATTCTTCATGTTCTCTGTCCTGGTCACACATTAGAATTACTTGAGAGATCATTAAAAAACACACTGCTTTGGTCTCACCAGGCATATCCGAAGTTAAACCCAGAAATTGAGTTGATTTTAATGTTCAAAGTTGAGAATCACCATTCATTTTTGTAGTAAAGAACAACAATGCAGGTGGCTTTGATAGACGCCATTTATTAACCTCCTAATCAAAAAGTTCAGTTGGCTATAGCAGTTTTATTTTTAAAGCCAATACTTAATATAGTGATTTTTTAAACAGAAATTCACTGAGCACCTACTATATGCCAGCTACAGTAATAAAATGTGTGCAAAGATTAATAAATTATGGCTGCTGACATGTGAAGATGGGAGGAAACACATTTGTCAATAGGATGATTACAAGATACTGGAGTAAATACTGACCAGGAATTGAACCAGCAACCTTTCAGTGCACGGGATGATGTCCAACCCACTGAGCCACACCAGCGAGGGCAATATGGAAGTATTTAAAAATTCACCAATCCATCCATCCATACATCGCAAATGCTCTATAAATTACAGCTTCGTTACCATTTCTGCTTATAGACTCTTGCTACCAAAAACTTAAGAAACAAGCCAACTCTCTTAATATGTCTATTTGGTAATTATTACAAGATTCAATGTAATTCAAGAAAATAGCAGAAAACAAAAAGCAATCAAATTTTCCTTCAACTAACCTACCTACCTCATGGTTTAAAAAAAACCAACAGCAGCAAAAAACTAAAGAATCTCATACCCTAAGACAATTCTTTGAAAGTTTTCAAACAACTCATCCTTTTGCATCTGTTTGGAAGAAGTTGAACAGTCTCCCTCATATATCACTCCCACTCCTTTCTCTGGAAAGTTATATTTTTAAATGCCTCAGAGACAAACTATTAGGTGAATAATTTGGAGCCGAAAATGTCTGTTTCATTTCATTTGTTTTCCTCTAGTTTGATAAAGTGGCTAATATCACTTGACTTGTTCCTAATGTATTCAGTGTTAGATTTCTTCTCTTGCTGAGAAAACGGCATGTACAGTAATTCTTCCTCTACTATATATAAATTCTAAATGCTACCTTAGCAGAATTATGAAATAAAAATGAATGCCTTTTTAAAGCGTTTATGGAGACTGGGGAATAAATGATAGAATTTTCTTATATTTCTTGTATATGCAGATAACAGATACATTTAATGCAAGAAGGAAATAGAATTTTAATAGAATTTTTAACTAAAGATCTTGAAACAAAACTAGACATACATTTTAATTGAATTTCTGGCTCAAATTACAGCAAACCATTATAAATCATTAGGAATCAGTTTTAAAACTGCTTTCACTTTTCCCCGTATTACAAACACAGAGGTAAGCTTTTACAGCTTCAGATAAGTGTTAATAAATTACCCGAATTTCAAAATTAATGGCTGCCCGGCTGCTTTGGGGAGATATCATTGTGTTTCATGAATATTTTGATTTTGTGATTAGATCAAAATGCACTGAATTCCTAAACAGTCATAACCAAGGTCTGCTGATCATAAACTGTTCTTTTTTTAATAAATTATATTCCTCACAAATCTGCTGATATGGAATAATTAGAAATTGGTTGCCTGCATTTACTGTAATATTTGCATGACTTTAGATCTCCACCTACTGATCTAGGAGCTGGCAGGAAATGTACATTTTGTACATTTCTAAATATACCTTGCCTGCCGAGATAATGGTTTATATTGTGATGGTAAGAAGGTTTTTATTTGCAAAAAAACAAAGAGGTGTCACTTGCCAGTTCTGCAAGACATTGATTAGGCCGTTTATGTCAGTTCTATTCAGAACTTATTATTTACAGCTTTCTTGGTTTCTTCCCTTTGTTGGAGATAAAGATCTGTATCTTGTAAATGGCTTAAAGAGTGTCTGTTTTGTCTTTTTTTAGGGAGTCTTGAAACACATTTTATAGAATGCAAGCATCCTAAAACTAAATATAAACCAAGTAAAATACAGCACCCCAAGGTATTAAAATATCTCTAAGTGGGATCTTTAAATTCAGGGGTTTATGACTAGCTACAGTGAAAAAAAAAAAAAAAATCCCCAGTAAAAACACATCCTCTACCATGTAAAGCTCATGTATCTACAGAATGTGAACCTATAGAACCTACACTATGTCACATTGTAGAAACCACTGATTTCAAACACATAAGACTCTTTTTATTCTTCTAAATCGAATGTTCTTTTACAAAGTTAAGTGACATCTGATCCAAGGAATTCAGAGTGCGCTGATATAGTCACAACAAAAAAACAGTCTCTCTATGGGTCTTTGAAGTTGGGACTAGGCTCAAACCTGCTACCTTGATTGTAGTTCATGGCACCTGGTATTTTCTCAAAGAGCTATAAGCCGTGGCCAGTCTTAATTGCTTACTCAGGATGCATTACAACTTCGCATTTAACCACAAACACAAGAGGAAATAAAAAGAGTGACTAGAGTCAAGTGATTAAGAGTCCATGAACAGTCCAGCCAGTGTGGCTCAGTGGTTGAGCATTGATCCATGACCCAAGAGGTCACTGGTTTGATTCTTGGTAAGTGCCATGCCAGGGTTTCAGACTTGGTCCCCAGTAGGGGGTATGCAGGAGGCAGCTGATCGATGTTTCTATCTCTCTATCCCTCTCCCTTCCTCTCAAATATCAATAAATACATTTTTTAAGAGTCCATGAACAATGTTTAACCTTAATGGAAGATTCTATCAGTCCAAAATAGTAAATGCACAAATGTTTATTTGTTTGTAGGAAAAGTAAAAGTGAAGTACTAGTCATATTTATAGCTAGAGGCCCGGTGCACAAAATTGTGCACTAGAGGGGTCCCTCAGCCTGGCCGGAGATAGGGGCTGATTGGAGCCATCTTACCCAGTCCTGATCAGGGGCCCAGGGGGAGGGACTGTGGAAGGTTGGCTGTGGGAGCGCACTGACCACCAGAGGGCAGCTCCTGCATTGAGTGTCAGCTCCCTGGTGGTCAATGTGCATCATAGCTACCATCTGTTCATCCGGTCATAACAGTTGCTTAGGCTTTTATATATATATAGATTAGTAAACCAATTTATAATTAGTATATGGCTTGGCACTTAGTAAATGTATCTAAGAATCTACCTCAAAATCTTGAATAGAGGCTATGAAAGCTTATAACAAACTCTGGGCATAAACTAAAATCAACCAGTTTACCTCCCAGGGCTGTTATAGAGATTAAATAAAATGAAGTGTGTAAGATGCTTAAGTGCCTAGAGTATAGCAAACAATAAAAATTACAGCAAAACAAGGTAACAGCCACAGAAATAATAAGATTTTAACAGAGATAAAGTTTCAGTATGTATTTTGTTGTTGTTCTCAACTGACCTCTTTTACACACTCATTCTGTTTCAGCCATCTTAAATTTCTACATAAATCTTTATTTATGCTTCTATTTGCATTGAAAAATATTCAGGTGAGATCGTGTGTGTGGTTTTTTTTTTTTACTCAAAAGAGAGGGCACCTACATTAGTCACACATGTCAGCATTTGCATACACAGAAGGACCTCCACAGCCACAAGCAGCTCTGTGCTCCTTAACGTGAGATGGAATCTGCACTGTATAACCTCACTTTCCCAAAATCAACCCTGTCATCAGGAAGCTCA
>NW_006288434.1:1325309-1340611 GCF_000327345.1 Myotis davidii
CACTATGCTAGGCCCTTGGGATAGAGAGATGATTAAGGTCAGGTACCACCTTCAGGCAGCTGAGTCTATTGGGCAAAGAGAAGACTACATGCCCATTTACAGTTAGCATGATCAGCTCGCTGGTGAAAGCATACAGAGTGTACTGTGGGGACAAAGAAGGTGTCTAAAATTCAGTGGTCAGGTCAGGCTCTCTGAGGTGCTTGGAGTTTGGAGAAACCAGGAGAATTGCTATGGTTTGAATAGACTGAACTGTGTTCCCTCAAAATTTATTTGTTGAAGCCCCACCCCCCAATGTGATAGTATTTGGAGATAGGACCCTTGGAAGATAATTAGGTGTAAATGAGGTCATAAGGGTAGGATCCTCATAGTGAAGTTAGTGTCTGCCCCCCCTTTCCCTCCCTTCCTCCCCTCAAAGAAGAGGTTATGTGAGCACACTGAAGATGTGGTCACTTCCAAGCTAAAACAAGAGACATCAGAATGAAACCTACCTTGTTGGCACCTTGATCTTGGACTTCACAGCCTCCAGAGTTGTGACTATAAATTTTTGTTATTTAAGCCACCTAATCTATGTTATTTTTTTAATGAATGCTGAGAAGACTAATACCAGGAAGGAGCTAAATGGTAACGCAGGAGAAAAGAGCATTTGGAGGACTACTGCTTGAGGAAGCAGTACACCATGTTTGAAAAAGTTTATGCAGTTATTGAAGTTGAAGCAAAGGATGCCTCTAAGTACCCTGCAAAATATAATGTTCCCATCACGACCTATTGGACCATGTCTGGGGCATCTTCTCCATTAGCTCGGGTATAATTACTAAGGTAGTTCTAGTTGCCACTTTTCCGTTGAGATCATTGGAAAACAAACATCTCAAACACAATATAAAATGGAATTCTTGATCTTCTCACAATACTGACTTCTTCTTTTCCAAGCATTCTCATCTTAGTCAATGGCACCACCATCTACTTGATCCCTCAAGTCAGAAACATGGAAGTCATTCTTTATATATCTTTCTCCATATAACCCTCATCCACACCCCCAAAACTTTCTCACCTGTAAGCAATTATACATCTACTATCTACATCTCTCCATTTCTATTACACTGCTGTAGTTCAGACTCCCGTTTCTCATCTGAACTATTGTAGCAATTTCCAATCCAATCTCTCTACCTCCATTCTTCAAATGTTATAATCCATTTTCCTCATAGAAACTATTTTTAAATGTTAATCTGTTCATATCTCTTTGTGCTTAAAAAACCTGTAATAACGACTCTCTGCTCTCAGCAACATGTCTAAATTCTTAGTAAGGCAGAAATTTCTGATTGCCCACCAAAACCCATTCTCCCCTTCTTCTCTGGTTACATCTGGGCACTTGGATGTCTGGGCAACAACTGAAATCTGTAGTTTCTCTATGACCTAAGTATAAACATGATTGCTTTCCAGTAATACTTCCAATATGAGTGGGAGTGATATGTGCCATTTCCACATCTAGGCCTTAGAACATGGAACACTCACACTCACCTTAAGTTCTCTTACCTTCTCATCAACTCACAATAGCAACAACTGAAAAGGGAAGTGTCAAGAATGGCAGATAAATTTTCCAAGGAGAAACAGTTTTGCTTTCTCAGACTGTTCTGTGAGAGAGAAATATGCTTTCATCTTGTTTGAGCCATTGAACTTTGGGATCCCTTTGTTTCAGTAACCCAGACTATCATCCACACACTTACCTCAGTTTAAATGGTCCTTACCAACTTCATCCGGCACTATCACTTTGTCCATTGCTGGTTTTGAATGTGACAAATTCTCTTCTGCCTCAGTGGCCTTCACATACTCAATTCTCTTAGTTTTTAATTCAAAACCCCTCTGTCCTCACCCAACCCTCCTTCAGGTCAAAGCTTCAAATAACTCCACAAAGAGACCCTTCTGTAATCCTGAAAAATGAAATCGAGCACCTCTTGTTTTTTCTCCCTACGTATCCTATTCTTTTTTTTTCTTTCTTTCCTTCTCTATTCCATTCTTTCTTTCAATAAAAACTGATTGAGCACAGTGCAAAACATCTGGCCAGGGATTGAAAGTGCATTTATAGTCAATTTATATAGTTCGCAAGCTATCAGAAAAAACAGAAACACAAACAAATACATGAATACAATAATTTCAAGTTTTGATAAATGCCACAAGTAAGTTAAAAACTAGCCGAGGAAACTAGCATTTATTACAATTTATAAATTATATTCCCATTTGTAAGTTGTCTTATTCAGTGCCTATTTGTCCACTATAAGCCTTAAGGATAACATGCTATTTATTTTGATTGCCACTGTGTTTTCATTGTCTTGCACAGTGACTGGAATATAATAAGCATTCAATAAATCAATGCTGAACAACAAAGCACCAAAATGCATAAAACCAAAACTAACAAAAATATCAGGAGAAACAGATAATTCAACACCAAGAGATGGAGACTTTAATACCCCACCTTCAATAATGGATAACACTACTAAGCAAAAGGTCAGCAAAGCAATGAAAGACTTGAACAATGTTATGAACCAAATTAAGACATATCTATAGAATGCTCCACCCAACAACAGTACAGATTCTTCTGAAATGCACATAGAATATTCTCCAGCACAGAGCATAGACTACTAGACCATAAAACAAACCTCAATCAATTTTAAAGGCTAGCAAAAACATAAAATATGTTCTCTGACTATCACGGAATGAAATTAGAAATCAATAACAGAAATTTGCAAAACCCATTAACGTGTGGAAATTAAACAACACACTCTTCCATAACCAATGAATTAAAGAAAAACTCAAAATGGAAAATTAGGAAATACTTTGAGGTGAGTGAAAATGAAGACATGATATATTAAACCTCATGGGATGCAGGTAAAACAGTGCTTAGAGGGAAATTTATATTGGTAAATGTCTATATTTTCTGCAAAGATTTATATGTATACAACTTTAATTCTGAAAACCAACTTTGGGGGTGTTATATTCTCACTTGACAAATTGGAAGACAGTAGTCAAAAAAAACAAAGTTGCCCATGGATTCACAGCTGTAAAAGGGGTTAAAACCCAGGTACTTTCTCCCTTGTCCAATACTTTTCATATGGTCATGATGGTAGAAGGCAGCAGAATACACTGAAGAAAGTGCATGGGCTCCAAGCAAGGGAAACTTGGTTTGGAAGCTGAGCTTGTCCACCTTCCAGTCACATACCTTTGGCCCAGGTACTATACCTCTGAGCTATGTTTATAAGATGGGTATACTAATTTCTATTTCATGAAGTTATTATAAAAACAACAGAAAAAATCCCTATCATCATGTCTGTTACATATTACATGGTCAACAAATATTATTATTTTTTTCACATCTCCTCTTAGCAATGAAAATATTTCCTCCGTACAGCATTCAAGAGGATCCCTTTGTGGCTGTCAGATCAGATCGAGAGAGTCAGCTTTGAAATGCTTTCTCGGTGCTTTGTAATGTTAAACACTCAGTGCAAATATCGTAACAAAGATGTGCTCATTATTATTGAATGGTATAAATGTAAAAAATGAGACATCTAATAGTAAGGTTGTCATGATTTTAATTTATCAAAATGTCACATGTAGAGGCAAGAAGTCTGATTTTCTTTTCCTTTTTGAGCACTACAAAATACCACAATACAAAGAGCAAATAAATTTTAAAACAAAAAAATGGTAGGGGGTTCTAGGGGAGATAATACATATATAAATCATATGAATTTTGTTATGGAAAAATCTCCCATGCACCCAGCCTTTCTAATGGAAATCGAATATCCAGGCTTATGCGACTCAGTTGAATATTCACTGTAAATTAGAAGACATATGAATGAAGGAGAAAATTACTAAAGATATAAAACACAGTTTCTGCAATTGCATTCAATTTTCCTGTATTCTAAACACAGGAGGAGAATAGATTAAAAAGTACTTGCCAAGTTAAATAACTAAAGCAAAGGAAAAAAAGAAAGATCCACTTAATATTTTCCAAGAGGTACCTGGTAGAAAAGAAAGCTAGCCCATCTCCCCTCCTCACAGCTTACAATTGCAGTTATTCCCATTTGGGCTGAGTGAAGAAGGAAGTCAAAAACAGTTCAATATAGAGAATATAAAGAGACTAAAATGTCGGGCTTCAACTAAGGAAAAATACTCTTACCAAGAAATACAGAAAAATGAGATTTTATAAAAGGCAGTTATCAAATGGGTGAAAACTTCTAGTTTTCAGATTAGGTCCCAGGACTGGAATCATCAACATCAAAAATATAATTTTTTTGCCTTCCATGATTGCTAGCATTTGAGCCAAAAACAAGACGGCAATATTCAAGCCTTGGATCTGTGGCCACACCTGAGTGACTCCAGAAAAATAGAACTCTGATGGTCATGATATGATATAATGCATTTCATCCAACTTCGTTGATAAAGCTCTAAATGGACCGGGCGCTTGCAACACCTCCATTTCCAAGGCAGTTCACAGGAACCAGGGACATTGGCAGAATCATAAGACCTCACGGGAATATTTTATTCAGATAAATTTAAACTTTATTCTAAAGTTTAGATTACTGCCCTTTTCTGTGTTAAGAACACTCAACGTGAAATATAGGGTCTTAAGCTTTAAGTGTGCAATACATTATCATTGACTATAGATTCTGTGTTGTAAAGCAGATGTCTAGCGTTTATTCATCTTGCTCAACTGAAATTTTATGTCAGTTGATTAGTGACTGTTTCCTCGTTCCCCCCCACCTCCAGCAACCAACATGTCACTCCTTGATTCTATGGATTTGACTACTTTGGATGCCTTATGTAAGTGGCATCATGCAGTATTTGTTTTTCTGAGACTGGTTTATCTCACTGGTCATAATATTCTCAATGTTCATCCATCTTGTCACATATTACACAATTTCCTCCTTTTTAAAGGCTGGATAGTATTTTGTTGTATGTGCCTACCTCATTTCTTTATTCATCTGTCAATGGGCATTTAGGTTGTTTCTATATCTTGGCTGTTGTGAACAGTGCTGCAGAATGGCCACGATAATAAAAAGGGAAATACTGGTGAGGATATAGAGAAATTGGAACCTTTATACTGTTGGTATGAATGCAAATGGTGCAACCTCTATGGAAAATCATGTGGAGGTTCCTCAAAAGATTAAAAATAGAACTACCATATGATCTAACAATTCCACATCTGGGTATATATCTAAAAGAATTAAAATCCGGGTAGTCAGCTATGTTCATTCCAGAGTTAAGAGAATTAATACACAGTTTTAGACTCATAACACCAGTGATTCATTTTTTAAGCAAATTTAAATAATTTGTACCTATTCTTATTAAAAATGTTAGTTGAGTGCATAAAACACACACACACGCAGATCATGTGTGTGCTCACAAATGGAATTGATTGCATAAAACACACATGCACACACAGGTCTAAGTGACTCCCTTAGCATTGGGAGGAGCCCTCTGAGCAAATAATAAAATAAAGGCACCAAGACGTCACTCATGCACCAATCAGCCCAGATACTGGGATGCTCAGAGTAAAATCATGGGAATCTTAGGGGTTAAAAAAAGTGACATCTAAAAGGAGCTAAAGTACAGAGCATTTCTCCATTGCAGGTTATCAGTACACCTTTTGAAAGTAGGAAGTATGTTGCACATTTCCTGTAGGTACTTGAGCTTTCTCATCATAATCCACCAAATCAATATCAAAAGTAAGGCACCTATTCTTCTTTACATTGAAATATAGATTCCCCAAAACTCTATATTATTACCATATACTGAAGTGACTATAGGAAATCTCACATTGTTGGGGAAGAAAATATATTATATAATATGATTATAAAGCATTGAATGAGGCCCTGAATTATTATGTATAATCCTATCATAAATATTGGTTTTGTCTATGATCCTTATTTCAAATCACAATTTTAGTCAGCATACAAAATGTAGTCAATTCATATTTCCAATACCTCATTTTTGTCATCTTCAACTTAGAACTATACAGGTTGGCATAATCTTTCAAACTATCTAAGAATCTGATATTTCATTAAAAATAAAAATGTCTTTATTCATTGTCAAAATGAAATTCCAAAGAGCTTAGTGTACAACGGAAGGGATGGGAGATAGACCAAAATAACCAAAATATAAAACATATGACATAGTTATATATAAAATATAAGTACATAAAAATACGAGATTATAAAGTGACAAGTATCACAAAGGAGTGAAGTAAAGGGGGAAAGATAGGAATACCTGAATTCTACCTTTACCCGACAATTTCTTCTGTCTCTTAAGACTGAGGAAGCAATATATACAAGGGACAAAGATGAATGGGTACATTATCACTTTAGAATTAGTTGGGCTAGGGCCCAATACTCTAAGGAACGGCTCTCTGGTAACGTTGGATTAGAGAATGTATCTGATGCCCAAAGCCCATACAAGGCTACCATGCCCCATTCTTAATTCCCCAACTACTCACCAGAACTGATGAGAATATAAGAGTCTGTAAGAAAAGAGGAGCAAGCGAGACTTTCAAGACAGCCCTGGTACAGCTTACCAATTACAAGACTTGAAGTCAATGGGAAGAAGAAAGCGATCTTGACACAAGAGTACATCAATTTACAATAGTAAATCCATCCACTAGTAAACATAGGCCAATAAATTTCCTTTAATCTGACCAGACTGGGATATTTAGGGGACATTGGGAGGATAAGGACACATTTGTAATATCTTAATCAATAAAGAGGAAAAAAAGAATAACAGAGATGAAAGCAAATTCTTACTACCCGTGCCCCACCCCCCTACCCCCACCCCCCAAGTCAAATGCTCCAGGAACTTAAAGAAAAGAGGGGCATTGATATCAAGGGAAACATATTTCTGGGTGTGATTTTATCCTTCAATTATTTCTTCCTTGTCTACTTCCTCAGCTCCTATTCATCTGTTTCTTAAGGTTTCCTTGCAAGGTACACTGCATTGCTCTAGAGGCAATCGGGGTATAAAATACCACCTGGGTGCTGATTAATCTTGATGTGAAAGCTCAATTCAGACCTGCCTCCTGGGCTTCAGGTAGTATGCCATGCATCTTATCTATTGTCTAACTTTTTCATCTTCCCCGGATGAGATGATGAGGCCATTCGGATTTATCTTTAATCTTTCCTTCTCACTTCTCCCTACCTAGCCTGCTCCTCATGCATTATTATTTTTTTATTTCATTTGGTAGCACCACTATCCAGCCAGTTATGCAAAGTAGAAATCTAGGATTCATTACTGACTCTCTATTCCTAACCTTCAACATCTATTAATAGAGTGCTACAAATATTAAATACTAAGTATTTTTGTTTTCCTGGATTTAATTTTCTCTCCCCCATATACAGTGTGTTAACATCATCTATCTAATGTCATTAGCTGTGAACTTTTCTTCCTCAGATCCATTCTTATCATAGCTTCCTGCTTGATCTGTCTAAAATACAAATATGGCCATTTCAGTCCTTCTTATATGCTTTCATTATTCCCATCATCCATAGGACAAATTCTAAAGTTTTAAACTTGGTACAGCAGTTCCTCCCCAAACCTTGCCTACTTCTCCAATCTGACCTTCTCCTCTGAGCTCAAGTAACACCTGGTGGTTTCACCAAATGCATTCTTTTCAGCTAGCCTGTGCTCATGCTAACTCTGAAATTTGGAAATAACTTCCTTCTCTATTAATTTCTCTGGATAATTCTTTGTCATACTTTAATATTCAGTATAGCTGAAACCTCCTTCAAAAATTATCTTGTGACTCACTCCTCACCCTCCTTCCCCCAAATAAGACTGGATTATATTTTCTTCTTCTCTGACCTTATATTTGCTTGTACCTATTGATGTATTGGTCACCTTCCCTGGATTGGAGACACTTCATGGTAGGATTGCATGGCTTTTTGGAGCGTAATGGGTACCAAAGAATGAAAGGAAGGAAGGAAGTAGCATTAATGAATAACAAATTTCCAAGATGGTGCTAGTGTAAGAGGATTGATGGTGAATACAAATCAGGATATGCTGAACTTGAAGGTTCTCTGGGAGATGCATTTGAAAATGCTCAATGAGTCATTGGAAATTCAGGATTGGGATGCAGGAGAGTGACCTTGGCTTCAGAAATAAATTAGGGAGGCATTTGCACAGATACGGGAGTTAAGAAAAAAAGTCGATGTTTTTTATGGCCCATGGTACCAAGGTCATACATTTACATTTTATCTAAATCAGATTTTATCACATTAATATTGAAAATGTTCTAGTGCAAAGCCTACATGAGATAATATAAAAATTCAAATATTCTCTCCAAACTTTATACACTCTATTCTGGATATGTCTAGGGAGGTCTCATAGCAGGAATATTTCATCCTATATTTTTCTGCTGCAAACTCTTGTCAATATCTATTTCCCACCAACACCTGGGGGGAGCAGATGAACCAATAAAGATCCAGAGACGATCAAAAAAGAACTTACCAGAGTGCAGGATTAGAGATGGCATGGTTCAAACAAGTTCCTTGGAATAGCCATGCCTACAAATGTCTGGAAGGGAATGAAGAATAGGGTCAGAGGAAGTTTTAAAAACATGAAGCCATGGCAGTCGCAATATCAACAAGGTGGATGTGGAAGTTACCAAGGATTTAACTGTGAATAGTGTGGAGACAAAGGCTACAGGCCAGTTGCTAAAATCAACATGGGTGATGTATAAAATGTCCTCAATATTTCAGCAATGAAACTGGATAAAGAATGGTGTAAATAGACTATGAAAGAAGTACTTGAAAAATAACCTAAAAGTTATCATGTGGAACAAAGGTTATTTCTCTCTCCCTCCCCTACTCTCTCTCTCTCTCTCATAAAAGTCAATATAGTTCTACTTATGAAAGAAACCCAGTTGCTGTGATATCAAATATAAAATTTTAAGGTATGTGGAGCTATATTATATGTATAAAGATTAATAAATATCTATTGAATATTTCTGATCCAAAGATAACAGCACACTTGTAATCCTATGTAACAAAAGGGGAATATGCAAATTGACCGAATGGCGGAACGATCGGGCACTATGACGCACACTGACCACCAGGGGGCAGATGCTCAATGCAGGAGCTGCCCCCCCTGGTGGTCAGTGTGCTCCCAGAGGGGGAACGCCACTCAGCCACAAGCTGGGCTGATGGCTGGCGAGCGCAGTGGAGGTGGCAGGAGCCTCTCCCACCTCCGCAGGAGTGCTAAGGATTTCCGACTGGTAGCAGGGAGCAGGCCTAAGCTGCCAGTTGGACATCCCCCAAGGGCTCCTGGACTGCTAAAGGGCGCAGGCCGGGCTGAGGGACTTCCCCTCCCCACACCCCACCCACCCGCCCAGTGCACAAATGTTGTGCACTGGGCCTCTCGTTTAATATAAGGCAAAACCAATTTCTAAAAACCCAAACCTAGAGGACAAAAATAGAGGGTAAACATGTTGCAAAGCATTCAGTCTTACCAATTGTTTGTAAGAGCTCCTACACTACAGCAAGCTCTTCTCATTTGCTTAAATAATAATGTGCACAACTGTGACTTAAAGACAACTGGAAGGGTTTGTCACTGTGAGGGCAGAAGCCCAATTTCCATACTACAGGCACTGTTCAGGAGTTTAGGCTGTTCGGCTTATCAGATGCTGTGCATCTTGAGTTCCAACATTGTTAATCAAGATAGATGGCGGACTAGTTAATGCTGCTGTTAGTGAGACTGTGGCAAAGATTAGAAGGTTATCAAATAGATATAAACAGGAGCTCTAGGATTCCTATCTAACATCTGAAATTAACAACTAATAGGTATCTTTCTTTGATAGTTGATTTGATTGAATGCATGTGGATAAAAGTCAAACAAGTGAACAACTTGATTGTCTGCTGAATTAATAGAATGGAAGAACTTTAAATGGTTGTGAAAGCTAATTTAATTCCGAAACCTCAGTGAGGTTCCCTCTCTTTAGCAAAGCTGGTGAATAAAACGTTGGCAATTCATTCAGTATAAAAGTGTGAGCATTAGCTTCTTCTGTTCTTGGAATTTAAAAATTGGTATTTAAAACTTGATTTTTATAAGAAGGGAGCATTAAATATACGAGTATATTCCTTTGATCCTCTGAATAAACACTGGAAATTTAAATAAAGGGAAACTGCCCTTTGAATTTACCTCCAGTTTACAATCATTTCTATTTCAATCCCTTTCTTGCATTTGTTTTCCCAGATCTTTTTAGTTATTTGTGTTTCCTTCCCTCATAATTAAAGTTGTTCCTTTTCTAGGCCCACGTGAATTTCAATTGCCAGTGTGACTTGGGTGTTTCAACCTTTGGTAGACCTTTATTATATTCTCCTGTGCTATTAACCAAAGTTTAAAGAACAGGAGAGACTCATATTTGTCTAGACTCACCTCAAATCCCTGGATCGTTATGTTCCAGGTTTGGGAGAAACCCTGACCTCTTTATTTCCCCCAAACCCCAAGCTACTGGAAAATCATATGACCTCTTCTTCTACCTCAATTCTCTGCTTACCTACACTTCTAATTCTTTGTCCAGCCCCAGGACCAAACCTCCCAGCACCTCCTGCTTGTCTTCCATAGACAGCACTTCCCACCCTTGTACTTAAACAGTCAAGCAGGCAAATAGTGGTTTGCAGCTTTCCCCCTGGATCTTAAACTCTATAAAAGCAGAAGCCTTGCTAGTCCCATTATTGTTCATGGTAGGGTCCCTGGTCCAGAGAGGGAGGTCAGTGTGTACCAGATGGGGTCAGAGAAGCAGCCAGGTCATTCCAGAACAAACCCAAACCCAAGACTGACCTCTGATGTGTTTGGGGTCATTGGGGCCTACCTGGGACCCCTCCCAGAAACCAGGTCAGGAGTGCACTCCTTTTGAACCTTTCCCCATGGCAGACTCCTTGATGTGTTTCTGGAAAGCCTCCTACAAGGGAACTGCCCCACAGACGGTTCTAGAACTATTACACCTATTCAAATCTTTCCATGTGACACTCTCTTTATACTAATAGAGGCCCAGTGTGCATGAAATCGTGCACAATCGCGCCCCATCCTCCACCGCTCGTAGCTTCCGTTTGTAGCTTCCGCCGCTAGTAGCTAGTGCCCCGCAAGAGCCACTGCTCATTTGGTTGTTACGGCATCACGGCCACAGGACTTTTATTAGTGTAGATCAGTGATGGCGAACCTTTTGAGCTCGGCGTGTCAGCATTTGGAAAAACCCTAACTTAACTCTGGTGCCGTGTCACATATAGAAATTTTTTGATATTTGCAACCATAGTAAAACAAAGGCTTATATTTTTGATATTTATTTTATATATTTAAATGCCATTTAACAAAGAAAAATCAACCAAAAAAATGAGTTCAAGTGTCACCTCTGACACACATGTCATAGGTTCGCCATCACTGGTATAGATATATGTTCAGTGTTTACACTGTTCCTACACAGTACTAAATATTTTAATTCATTTTTTTAAATTACTGATCTTCCACAGTATCTCAATAAAGAAGATATTCCAGTTTTGCCAGTAAAGAACTGTGGCATGCAGGAAACTTGCATAACATCCCATATCGACTGAGAGAAAGAGCCCGGATTCCATTTCAGTCATCTGGTTGTGAGGCTGTACGGAGTATGAGTTATTACACCTTCTTGTTATACCCATTTGCCATTTAAATACAAATAACGTGAGCTCTGAACAAGAGGCCCTACTTTTTTTTGGCCGAAGGGCTACTGCAGACCATCTAAAACCGTTCTCTATAAAAAGAAACCACTGCCACAGGCTCCAGACAGGCCAGAGAGGCCGGTGGAGGGCACTGCTTGGCATGCTAGTTTTGAAAGGCCAAGTTCCACTAAATAAAACCTTCACTTTGTATATGTGTGTGGAAATGATTAGTCATTTAATACTGGGAGCTCTACCTGGAACACATTTCTTAATACATTTTTTTTCACATGCATGATGTCTTTCCACAATTTATTGCCACATTTTATTAAACTCTTGTTACCTAGCGTGTAATTGGAATCATCACTGATACATGAAACATGAGTATACAAATCTGAAACAGAGTGGAGGCAGGTCAAAGAAATAACAGCAAAGCTGAATTTTAAAACCGAGGAAAGACAGACTGCAGTGTTGTGAATTGCTGCATTCGTTAACAGCCCAGGGCCGCTGCTCCCAGGAAAATCATCCTACCCGCCACAGCCACACAACCTTGGTCCTTTGTGAATTAGAAATAAAGGGGTAAACCATTAAAAACAGACCCAAAACTAAAAGAATAAGAAAAGAAGGGAGTTCTTACTAGATGCCCCTCCATGTGTTGACTCTTTACTGGAGTCAAGTATGAATTTAACTTCCCACCTTCTAGTGCATGACTACTCTGCTTCCTCTCACTGTCCTGGCACCTGGTTTCATAAGCTCCAACTTGTTTTTTGCTCTGAAATCTGTGTCTATCTTTGTCATCATTCCTTTCTGAGGTCCTAGCACAGGGCTTGACACAGTGTAAGACAAAAAATACGTTTTGTGAATGAAAGGGTAGATAAATAGGAAAGTGAGAAGTGGATTTTAAAAAATTCTATTACGTGAACATTAAGAGGCTTGTGGGGATTGTTCACACACAAAATTAAGCCCTATGCTCTTTTTGTGAAATAACCGTCTCTTTATCAGTTTCAGTCTTTTAAAGTATTTTTTCTGAGTCCAGTGTTTTTCTCTTCTTTCACCTCCAGAGTACAGCCTTATTTGACCCCAGAGCACTATCTATTTTCACATACATGTAAGGACCACACTAGAAATTTCATAGCAAAGAGATTGTCACCTATAGACAGAAAATATTGTATTTTTTTTCTAAGAAACTGGCAAAGAACAACACAAAGCAAAAGAAAATAAAGAACTTTTCTTAAAATTCTTATCATAACCAGGCACAAGCATTCCTCTATTCTAATTACCTTGTTTATTATCATTTTTGACACCATAATTATTCATTACTTAAACATGGCTAAGTATAAATTAATGCACATTGTTATCATTGCCAATGGCCACCTAGGTATCTATGAAGATAAATAACCAAAATTTTTGTCTGGTCAAGGTTTTATAGTAATCTTTAAAATATTGTTCTGATTCTAAAAAAGAATAGGTCCATTAGAGAAAACAAAAATTGTGGGAATTATAAATAAAAGGTTTAAAGCACCCTTAATTTCATATCCACAAATAACCATCATTATCATTGCATTGTATACTATAAAAATTACAAGAATGTCATGTTTAGAGTAAATGGCAAAGTCCCTTTCTTCTGCTCTTCCAAAACATACCCACACTAGCTCAGCTGATTAGAGCATCGCCCCGATACACCAATGTTGTAGGTTTGGACCCTTGTTGGGGCACATACAAGAAGCAACCAAGGAATGCATAAAAAAGTGGAACAACAAATCCATGTCTGTCTATCTATCTATCTATCTATCTATCTATCTATCTATCTATCTATCTATTTCTATCTCTCTCAAACACAGTGTTGAACATGAGAAAGAGACCCACTCTCCTAAAGAAACTCGTGTTCTACTGGGTAGAAAAAGGCCAGCAAGCAAATCAAGGAGATCAGTGTTAGGAAGAAGACAAAGTAAGGTGAAGAAGTAGAAAGTGCCCTGGAAGCTATTACCGTGAGTGCGGTTTGAAAGCCTCTGTGACAGTGGTTCTCAACCTTCCTAATGCCGCGACCCTTTAATACAGTTCCTCATGTTGTGGTGACCCCCAATTTCATTGAAGCAGCCTCATAGATACAGAGAACAGACTGATGGTTGCCAGAGGGAAGGGGGGTTGGGGAATGGGATGAAAAAGATAAAGGGATTAAGAACTATAAATTTGTAGTCACTGAGTAGTCCCAGGGATGTAAAATACAGCATAGGGAACATAGTCAATAATAGTATAGTAACCGTGGTGCCAGGTGGATACTGGAAATATCGGGGGGAACACTTTGTAAAGTATATAACTGCCCATCATTATTCTGTACACCTGCAACTAATACAAAATAATATTGAATGTAAACTGTAATTGAAAATAAATGTTTAAAGCCTCTGGGGGAGATGACACGAGTTTAGACCTAACTCTCAGGAGAAAAACATTCCAAGCAAAAGAAACATTCATATCTGAAGGACAGAAAGAAGACCAGTGTTTCTGAGATGTGAATTACAGAGATAAGGGAAAAAGATAAAGTTGAGAAGTGAGGGATGGGCCAGATCAAAGAGAGCCTTGTGGGAGTTTAGATTACATTTTGGCTGCTATGGGAAGCCAGGAGAGGGTTTTAAGCAGGGGAATGACGAAGTCTGACTTAGGGTTCTGAAGTTCACCCTGGCCATGCAGATGTGGGCTCTAAGGGGGCAAGAGAGAAAACAGAGGCTGGTCCAAAGAAGTCTCTGTTTTCCAGGCAAGAGACGATGATGGCTCAGACTAAGGTTGTGGCAGTGGAGCTGAGTGCTTAGAAACAGCAAGCATTAGTAAAAGGGTGAAAATTGCTATAAGATCAGATGATATAAGAAAGAGAAAGAGAATTATTTCCCAGATAACTCCTATCGACAGGTGGCATACATCCACCTAGACATCTTTCTCACATCTACCCTATTACAATCTTTATGAATGTTCTAATGTCTTAAATAGTGATAATAATAGCTACCATTCACTATGGCTTAGATTCTCTACAAAAATTATCTCAATTATTTCTTACTTAGCAAAGCCATAAGATAGGTATATGCTAGTATTAGCTCTATCTTAATATATAAAGAGCCAGGGTCGGTCACGACCTAAATGTCTGGACGGATGACGGAACACCAGGCTAGGGTCCCGGCTGGCATGGCAGGAGTCAGTCCTGGTCCCGGCCACCCATGATGGGAGTCAGTCCTTGATCCCGGCTGCCTGTGGCAGGAGTCAGTCCTGGCCTGTGGCGGCATGGTGCAGGAGGGAGCTGTGGGAATGAAGCCATGCTGCGGCCCTCGAGTCAAAAAGTTTGCCCACCCCTGGTGACCCTACCCGAGGGGTCCTGGTTTGTGAGAATGTGCAGGCTGGGCTCAGAGATCCCCTTGAAGGCATGAATTTTCATGCACCAGGCCTCTAGTTTTACCATGCTGCCATTGGACTGGTCTCTTGGTCCCCCCACCCCACCCACCCGCCATCTGGGAATCTTCGTCTCTCCCCCTGCCCACAGGCTCCGGGGAACCAGAGCCATGCTGCAATGGGACTAGCCAGCCGTGGGCAAACTACAGCCCGCGGGCCGGATTCGGCCCGTTTGAAATGAATAAAACTAAATGCCAC
>NW_006288434.1:1341378-1347139 GCF_000327345.1 Myotis davidii
TAAGCTAAGAACCATTACATCCTCATATTTTAATAGAGTAAATTCATAAATATGCATACATATATATATGAAAGTGTGTTTATTTGTTTGAGTGAGGCTAGCTGCTGTAACAAAACACTGATGCTACACAACAGAAGGTTACTTCTTGCTCATATCAAGTTTCGCTGATTGCCACGTGTGTCTCCCCCAAGAAGGATTTCAGAGACCAAGTCTTTCTGTGCCCGACTCCACTTCTTCAACACAGGCTTGCGAGGCATCTGTGCTGGTTTACATCAAGATAGCGGAAGGGAAGTGAGCATGGAGGATCCCTGCCTCTGGGGGAAGTTTTTATGGAGAGGCGCCAAATTCCATTGACTAGAACTCAAAAATGTGGTCACAAGTAACTGAAGGAAAGGGTGGAAATATAGTAGCTCCACGTGTCTAGGAAGAAGAGAAAATGCATATTTAAAAGCCACCACAGACCATGTCTAATAATGTAGATTAGTATACATTTTTTGTATGGAATTTGGAAATGTAAAAAAAAAAGAAGCTATAATATCCATAACATTTAATCTTTTTTTTAAATTTAGTAACAAAAACCGTTTTTTATCTGACCTTTTCCTTGGAGTATGACTGTAAAAAAATGTCAGATTAAACACTATATTTCATTACTAGTAGTTTCTAAATCTTCTGTTAACTACAGTTTTAATTTCTAATTTAGTCAATAGCTATTTAAGTTATGTGTTTGAAAATTCAGAAAAATTGTTGTAGGTTCTATAATGAGGCTGTTTTTGTGTCCTAATATGTGATCACTTTTATAAATGTTCCATAAGCCACTGTGAATGGAAGGTAAATATTCTCCATAGTTAGTACAGAAAATTAAAGATATATGTATATATTAAAGCAATTATATACATACTAATTAAATCCTTTAATATGTAATTATTTTCTCAATTTGATCTATGCAAAATGGATGTACTTAAGTCTTCTGATGCTATATTTTTGACAATTATCCCTTTTATTTTTATAGCTTTTATATTTGTGTTACATATCTTAACCATTTTTTAAAATACTATACTTAAGTCTATTAATGTGGTTTCATGCTCTCTGTAAGTAGCTTCACATATAATTTTCTAATTTGTGAGTTTCTCATTCTGATTCATTTCGTAGGACATATTTAGAGTAACCCTTTCAGAAAGGATCTTACTATATAAATTTGATTATGTCTTTCTATTACCTTCACATCTTACAACAATGTAGCTAAATATAAATTTCTTGAGCCACAAACTTTCCCCTCAAAATTACATAAACATTGTGCTATTATATCTACGGATTTAATTTAGAGAGAGAAGACCATGGCCAGCCTGAATTTTCTACTCTATAAGTAACTTTTCATTGCCTGGAATCTTGTTAGATTCTTTTACTTTGTGATTTCAAATTATCTATAGGATATGGTTAGATAATAATAATTTCCTCTCCTTAATTTTATCAGGTACCCAGAGGTACCTGCATCGGCCATCACTCAGAGGTTTTATTCTACATATCCTCTGAGGTATTTCTTTACCTTCTTTTTTTCCCATTTATGGGTTTTGTTCCTATTTCATTTGTCTGGACTCATCTTTAGGAACATAAATTACCTTTAGGCTAAATTTCTGTTCTTTTTCTTCCATAGCTATGATCTATTTAATTATTGCTGCTTATTTGAGTTTTTCTATTTTCTAGAAAATTTTCTTTATATTTTTCTCCAAAATAATTCTATGTGCATTGTACATTTTTTCCCTAATTTTTAGATAATGTGCTAGTTCTGTTATTACATTTTCATTTCCTTAAAAATTTTGCTTTATTATGTTTAACATCCTCTTTTCAGGATTATATTTTATCTTACTGAGATATGCAATATATATCATATAAATTTTACTTGTTTATTTTAATAAATTGTTTTAAAAACTATCCACTTTGAGAATTATTGTCCAACTTTTTTTTATAAAGTATTTTCCTAGTCCCATTTTCACTTCTTTACTCCTCCAAAAAAATGAGAAGAGAGCAATTACGTCAGTTATTTTTCTGTGACTCATGTGGATAGACTGTCTCTAGCTCTCTTCATTTTCTTCCTCTCAGATCTGAAGTTAGAGTAATGATTTATGTAAATTAGCTATGTATATAATTATTTACATCTATCTATGTAAATGAGTTAAATAATTCTACAAAATGAAGAGAATAAATACAAACTTGGCTATGTAAATTATGATAAATCCAAAATGCTGAGTAGGCAAATGGACTGGAAAGGGTTGAGATTAAAGGGAAATTTGTAGGATTTCCAATATGTGCAGCATGGAGGAGAGAGAAAGCATAATGTGTCAGGGAAATGCACACTAAGGTAGGTGGGTTCCAGATCGTTGCAATCATTCCTGGCCTTGCTCATACATTTGGACTACAGTGTACGCCAGTATTTCCAAAGATATGTTCCATACCGAACTAATCCTTTGAGACACTCCATGAAAAAGAAATGGGTTCCACAATCAAATAAGTTTGGGAATGTTGCATATTGTATCCCGCCCCCTTTGGGAGAGTCACAGCAAACATCAGCATTCAGAATGATTGTAAAGAACACTGATTGCTCTCAACTTAGAATTTCCCCCATCTTCCCTTTAGCATCTACTAATAGTTTCGGCAATTATTGGAAATAAACTTGGAAGGTCTTCCCCGGGGAAGAGACATGGTCAGATTTGCATTGACAAAGAGTACACTGAATTCTGTGAGAATAAGTAGTGGAAAAACTTGAGCAAGAAAGGCAAAGTGAACAGTTGTTTACATCGGCCATCACTCGGAAGTGGAGAAGTTTTTAGATGTCCTGTAGTGTCACTGTGGATCCGGAGAGGGAAAATAACAAACCTGTCATTTGGGGTTTGCAGGGGGACCACAAAGAAGCAAGCTATAGATGCTTTTTTCTCTGTCTGTGCCCAGACATTACATGAAGCCTATTTCCAGGAGAACTGGGGCCAGAACTTCAACCTCCCATTGTGTCTCTTCAAAGTTCTTCTGGCCAAGCATGCCAGCATGCTTCTAGCTGCTTTTCACTCCTTAAATTTGATAAAGGGCAATGTTATCCTTTGTGTTTCCTTTTGTCATTTCCAACTACATTTATTCCTCAAATGTTCTACCCAATTTTCTTTTAACAGAGTTATTTTATTTTTCTTCTTTAAAAGTTCATTGTTGTCTTTAAAGGCAGAGCACAGAACTGGGGTTAAATAGCCCCAGTTACAGAGATGACTCGATCCATTTTATTTTTCTAGTCAGCTCTGCCAAATCTTTTCAGTATTACTCTGGCTCCAGTTGATTTATTTTTATTCTCTTGCTACTAAAAACATGAACGTTTTTATACATAAAATTGCTCTTCTTACCACTCCCTTTCAACCAGGCATTCAAGAAATAATCAATACATCCTTTTAAAAAAAAATGGGCTAAGAACATTCTTGCCATATTAATTACATTTCATTTTTTATTTTTTTACAAACTCTAATTCCTTTTGACCCACAATTTTCTAAGAGTAAATAAATCCCTTAATACTTCATACTAGGATCTAAGAGTAAAGGAGTTTAGCCATTTTACCTAAGCCAAGCCTATCATTATAAAATGCTATGAGGAAATATTCAGATTGTTTGAATGTCCTTTAAGGCAAAATTTAGGGCAGTATCTAGACTAGAAGATCCATTTATTCAGAAATTAAGATGTATTTTATTATGACCTGCCTCTTCAGAAAAAAAATAAAAAATCTGATCTAGTCTAACCTCCCAGGGAATGTAATAAACTGTGAAATCTATGACTAGTAGTTGCTCCATCTCCAGTGGTCTTCCCTATTATGCGTTAAGTCTTAACGGCTCTTCCTTGACAAGAGTTGACATTACCCCCCACCCTAACACTAAATCAACATGAATGCTTGTTAACCACCCACTCCTTTGAAGGTTCTTTTCCTCAGCCCTTTGAATGAGATAAACATTAGGTTTAACATTTAAAAGCCATGAGACTTTGATGAGTTTCTTTTCTTGGTTGTATACTTTTTCATATTTTAAATGGAGATAATTCCGGTCTACCTAGATAACCTGTATTGGGGGTAGACGTTGCTTTTAAGTTGGGTGGTGTGAAAATGAAAGAAAACCTTAACTAAAATTGGAGTCAGAAAGGCCTGTAGAGGGAACTCTCACACTCTCCCATTGGGCTCTGCCAGTGGTAATCAGTCACCCCAAACAGAAAAACATCAGTTGTACCAAACAGGAAGATGATGTGAATTAAAGTTAATTCAGTTACAGACCCCAACAGGAAGAGGGGTGCAGCTACTTTATTACTTTACTATTCCAACAGGAGAAAGGTTTTCTTTTTGCCCAGCAGCAAGCCCAGCCAATAACAACTCATGCAGCTCAGCCAATGAGAAACCATCATTATCTAAACTCTTAACTTTCCTTCCATGAGCTTTTCTTTTTCTCTTGCTGATAACTTCCTTGTCCCACCCTCCTTTGTAAAAGCCTTCCATCTTGTTCAACCCATTGGAGCATCTCTCTGCTTGCTAGATGAGATACAGCCAGATTCATTAATCAAGTAGTAAAACCAATTAGACCTTCAAACTTACTCAGTTACATTTTGTTTAACGGTGGTTGGGGGAAAGCCCTCCTTGAAAAAATGTCATTTGAGCAAAGAACTAAAGGAGGTAAGAGAGCAGCTGGGCAGCTATGTGGACGAGAGGCCATCTAGTCAGGAGCAGAAGCTGCAAAGGCACTGAGGTAGAAGAGGACCTGGCTGGTTTGAGGAACAGCAGGAAAACCAATGGGGCAGGAACAGAGTTAGTGCAAGGGAGCATAGTAGGGAGTAGGACCAGAGAAGTAAAGTGGCCAGATTATGTAGGGCCTGGAAGGCATCTAAAGATCTCTTTCTTCTCTCTCTCGAAAAGAATCAATGAAAATGTATTTAAAAAAAAAATCATTGGCAAGACCTGGCTGGAGTGGTTGACTGTCAACCTATGAACCAGGAGGTAAATCGATGTTTCACTCTCACATCAGTGTTTCTCCTCTTTCTCGCTCTCTAAGAAAATCATTAAGAATGTATTTTAAAAAAATCATTGGCAAGATCTGGCTGGAGTGGCTCAATGGTTGATTGTCAACCTATGAACCAGGAGGTCACAGTTTGCTTCCCAGTCAGGGCACATGCTTGGGTTGCAGGTTCGATCCCCAGTAGGGGGCATGGAGGAGGCAGCCAATCAATGATTCCCTCTCATCATGATGTCTCTATCTCTCCCTTCCTATCTGAAATCAATACAAGATAGGCTGCTGCCAACAAGTTATTAGGCTGGTTACTAATTTTCAGAGTCAGGAAGTCTGGTAACTGAAGAAACAGTTGAGAAGATAACAGCCTAGAAGCAGGTGATCCAAGAAAAAAATCCTGAGATCCTTACAAAATCTCATCTATCCTGTCAAAATCTCATTGTCTGTCTTTAGACAATGAGATTTGTCTCATTGTCTAAAGCAGAAACTTCTCTTCTACCTTTAAATCACTAGTAATTTTCCTGGACATCCATCCAGACAAAGCCACAGTGGTGGGGGCCGAGGCAGAGGCAGAGGCAGTTAGGAGCTATGAGGCTGGCAGGGGAGGGCCGTTCGGAATGATCAGGCAGGCAGGCAGGCAGAGGAGTTAGTGGTGATCAGGCAGGCAGGCAGGTGAGCATCTTTACAATGCTATCGGAAAAATACTGTGGTTTCTGCTTCTCTTCTACCTTTAAATCACTAGTAATTTT
>NW_006288434.1:1347655-1359180 GCF_000327345.1 Myotis davidii
GTTACTGTATGAATTTTTGTGCCCTTGAATATCTGAAAGATAGCATAATGGGTTCACCAATCCTTTACATGTGGCATTTACGCCTCAAATACATTATAACTAAGTAAATGATTCTACTGTTGTTTATACTGAGAAAGAATAATTGAATATTTGCATTTGTTTTGCTTCAGAATTTCTATATTTTCTCTTCTGCCAAGAGTAAAGACTAAAAGAACAGGGGGAAAAAAATCTAGCATAGTTTTCAATAACAGTAGCACTGGGGATAGCTACCCAATTTGCATTTTATATCATTGAATCCACACAAAATTACTTTTTGGGAGATGTTAACATTTCCCCATTTATATGAGGAAACATTATCAAAGAGGTTAAGTAATGTCTCTGAATGCACATAGCTGTTCAGCCCTGGTACCTGAATTCATACACAGGTCAGGCTGATCTTAAGGTCCTGGGCTCTTTTCATTGTTTCCCAAGCTTATCTGATAAAACAGTCACCTGGAGCGCTTGTTAAACATGCAGAATGCGAAGCTGACCCTAAACCTAAAGAACCAGAATTTCCAAGGAAGGGCCCTGGAAATCCGTAATGTTTAACAAGCAACCCGGGTGACTCAGCTCAGGCAAGTTTTGGAAACACTGAAGTACATACGCCCTCTCTGTCACACCCAGGATAAATACGGGGGAGAAATGCTATGATACCAGAATAGCACAGACCATAAATCCTGTGGATGGGTTTAAATTTTAAAAGAATATATGTGCTATTAAGGAAAGAAGAAAAAAATCAGTGGAAGTAATCATATCTTTCAAGAAGCTCATGGAATTTTTGGATAAACATTATTAAAATACTAGAGGCCCGATGCACGAAATTTGTGCAAGGGGCTTGGCCTTGCAACCCCGGCTTCATCTGGAAGGACCGCCGGTCTAATTAGCTTTTATTATTATAGATTATTATGGATTGTACCAAAGTTATAACTCCTCAAAGCTGGAAGGTAGGTTGATTAAAGATGTTCTTGGTTTACAGAGAAAAGTAAAATTCTCAAGTCTGAATTTACATCTTTCTTCGCTGTGAAAGAAAGTCATACTGAGACTGAAAAGGATACAATCAATATCAATAAGCTGAAGAGGTGAAAAGATAACATAAAAAGATATCCTGATATTCTAAATAAGTTCAAGTCATTTGTTTTAGACAAAATACATTCCAGAGAGGGAAGGGGAGGCACCTGTTGGTAGTGGTTTATTGCTGGGAAAGATTCCAGAGTATTTAAGATATTTTAATGCCATTTTAATTTCCAAGTAGGGGAGTGAAAACGGGAGTATGGGTTAAACAAAACATATGGGTCACCATGGCCAGTGTGGCTCAGTTGGTTGGAGCATCATCCCCTGCATCAAAAGATGGCCAGTTTATTTGACAAGGGCACATACCCAGGTCCCCGGTATGTTTCTCTATCACATCGATGTTTTTCTCTCTCCCCGTTACTCTCTCTAAAATCAATCTATACTAATAAAAGGGCAATATGCTAATTAGACCAAACATCTTCTGGACATCCATCCAGACAAAGCCACAGTGGTGGGGGCCGAGGCAGAGGCAGAGGCAGTTAGGAGTTATGAGGCTGGCAGGGGAGGGCCGTTAGGAGTGATCAGGCAGGCAGGCAGGCAGGCAGAGGGGTTAGTGGTGATCAGGCAGGCAGGCAGGTGAGCAGTTAGGAGCCAGCTATCCCGGATTGCAAGAGGGATGTCTGAGGCATCCCAGATTGGAGAGGGCACAGGCCAGGCTGAGGGACCCCATCCCCGTACACGAATTTCATGCACCAGGCCTCTAGTAATAATAATAAAAAACATACTCGTTGGATGTTTACTCCTGATCAAGATTCAACTACAAATCATAAAGGGATAGATAAAAAACAGATCATTAAATGGTTCACTGGGCTCCAGAATTGGTTTTCTAAGAACTACTTAAGTAAGAGTAATGTTTTTTTTTATTGTGGTAAGAACACTTAACATGAAATCTACTCTCTTAAGTTGTTAAGTGTGTAATACAGTATTGTTAAATGTAGTCACTAATGTACTCTAGAACATACTCAAATTGCGTAACTGAAACTTTATACCTGTTGAACTCATTTCCTACTACTACCTTCTGCTTCAATGATGTTGACTACTTTAGATATATTTTATAAATGAAATCATGCAGTTTTTGTCCTTCTATGACTGGTTTCTTTTATTTTGCAGAATGTCCCTTGCGTTGTTGCATGTTTCAAGATTTCCTTCTTGTTTTTAAAATTGAATACTATTACATTGTATGTATATACCACATTTTCTTTATCCATCCACTCTCTGTAGACATCTGTTTTCTTATCTTGGCTACTGTGAATAATGCTGTAATAAACATGGGACTAAAGATGTTGCTTTGAGATTCTGATTTCAATTCTTTTGGATATATACCCAGAAGCAGGATTGCTGGATCATATGGTAATTCTATTTTTAATTTTTTGAAACACCTCCATACTATTTTCCGTAGAGGCTGCACCATTTTACATTTCCACCAACAGTGTTATAGGGTTCCAATTTCTTCCATGTCCTCACCAACACTTGTTATCTTTTGCTTTGTTTGTTTTTTCAGGGTTTGTTTTCTTTTGTTTTGTTTTGTTTTGTTTTATGGGTTTTTTTTCAGGGTTTATTTTCTTTTGTTTTGTTTTTTTATAATAGCCATCCTAATTGGTATGAGGTAATATCTCAGTGTGGTTTTGATTTAGAGTTCCCTGATGATCAGTGATGTTGAGCACCTTTTCATATGGGCCATTTTTATGTCTTCTTTGAAGAAAGAAGTCTTTGCCCATTCTCTAATTAGGTTAAAAATAACTTTTTAAAAAATCTCACAGATAGATTTAGTAAGTTGTGGAATCATAAAAGTAGAGCAAATAGAACATATCTGAGTATGACAAAAGTGTTTGACAAGTGTTCTAGTCTTTGTGAAAAAGATGAGGAACTATTCACTGAATGAAGTGATAAGTATGATTACATAACTGACCAAAAGTATTCTAATAAGTCTAAAACAAAGCAATATTTTTTAATATGACATAGTTGAAAATATAGATAATCTATTCTCCAAATTTGCAGAGGACATAAAAAGCAAAAGAACATATAATGTATTGATGCCATAATCAATATCTAAAGAAAACTACATAGGCTAAAGTGAAAAACTAAAACCAAACTAAAATAAAATAAAATTTAAACATTATAAATATCAAGGTCTTCATTTGGCCAGAAAGGGTTCCTTCAAAGAAACAGAATGCTATGAGTACTAAGGAGTAATCTATATATATAAAAGCCTAAGTGACCGAATGACCGAATAACCAGTCGACCGGCCGCTAAGACGTACACTGGCCACCAGGGGCCAGGGGCCAGACACTCAATGCAGGAGCTGCCCCCTGGTGGTCAGTGTGCTCCCCCGGCCAGCCAGCATGATGGCCTCAGGCTCCAGTGGAGAAGAGCCAGACTTCCTTTCTGGATCCACCTGAATCCGGAATTTAACATGGAGCTCACATTTAAATCCCATTCTTTTGCGTTTCGTGTCCTCTGCAAATTTGGAAATATAAACAAATAGACTTCAAAGACGGTTGAAGGCCTGGCCTGTCAGATGGCCAGAGTGATGGAAAGTACCCCAGACCCCTGCACTCTAAAACTTTCTAATGAGAGGAGCAACATAAATTATTCCACACTTCAAACCACCAAGGTTATCAACTTCTGGCTTGTGAGAGCTACCCACAAATATGCCCTTTAACAGGAAAAGCTCGCCATGAATCTTTCTTGCAGGCAGTGCACATTTTAATGAATGCTAACATGAGTGCAAACATAATGAAAATAGTATCTCCCACAGAGCCATTTGACGTTATTTGAATAAAATATCTGCCTTTGGACATGAGTCTGTGCCGACGATCGCGGTAGGATCTGTGCTTTATTTGTGGATTAGGAGTCACAGTGCAGTCTGGACATGTGCTTTATGGAGACTGGCTGCCGTAGCCTCTCCCCCACTGACATCTGCCCAGATTGCCACTGGTTTTAAATCTCTGCATCTGAATTTTAGAAGCTGAAAGTTTGGCACTGCTGAAGAACCATGTCTCTGAATGGAAAGGTCTCATGTGGGGATGAACTTTAATATCAGAATTTCAAATATTTTATCATTGGAGAACAGAAACTGACACAAGAAAGGGAATTCAATGAAAATAGCTGGATCACAGGTCCCCAACAAACTGAAAAAAATGGTGGCATTTCAATTATAATAAAACTAGTACACCGTTGGGAAGGATTAACAAGTCTCACAGGCATTTGTTTGGACTGGAAGATACCCTTCTTCAAGCTCAGAGACCAGGTTCTAGGTTCCACGGCGCTCTGGTGCCAGGTAATACCATGTGCTTGCTCAGCGGATATAGAAATCTGAGGGTCTTTGTTCCTGCTAAAGACTGCTTCCGACTGCAATCCATGTTTCTCTCCAGATCTCTCCCACTTTAAATATTCTTTAGATACTTCTGAGTGCATTTTTTTGTATATCTGGCTTGTGTCATAGGTCTTTCTTCAGTAAGCGCTCATCCTCCTTTTGAAGACCCTGCCTTAGACTTGCCTATGAGTAGAAGCTACAACATAAAGAACAATAGGAAGTAAACAGCTGATTGGGCCTGAGGAAACAAAAGATAAGTTGAACTTATGAGAAGTCATTAGAATGCACAAACAAAAAAATGTTCAAAACCTGGCCCCATAAGAAAGTAGCCACAGATCAATTCTGCGACCACAGTGGTGTCGCACAATAGAATTCTATCTGTCACTCTCCTGAAGCTCAGTTAGGTGGAGTGGTAGTGAGTGTGGCTTCATGCTCTCCTCAGGTCCCAAGCTGATATAGTCCTCTTTCATACATAGTTTCCAAAGTCCCTCTGGGTGTGAGCACCCACCTAGCAAGCAGGGGAAGAGAGGATGAAGGATCACATAAGAGGTATTTTGAGACAGGTCTGTAAGTGGTGTCCCTCTCTCACCCACATCTCATTGGCCAATACCCGGTCAGAGTCAGCAGCTAAAGTGCAGAAGAGGCTAGAAAGTGCAGTCCAGTGATGCACTTAGACGGTTTGGTGAACTCACTACACAGTCCTTGCGACAGCCAATCAATTTGGACCAAATTTCTTTTTATGTTTTAAGGGAACTTGAACTGATCTAGAGTATAGGCAAATTAGTAACAAATAACAGTAATAAATCTGATGATACATATCAGATTTTGAAATATTTCAATTAATCCTTTGATTCTCCAAAATTCAATTAAATCGGAGTGCAGCAATAATAGATTATGCGATATGCTCATTCAGGGCTAAAATCATGCCTATCTTGCAATCCACTATATCCTGAAACACCACATCTGGTAAATGTCTATGCTCAATAAATACTTTTTGTATAAATACAAGAAACCTTTAATTTAGACTCAACTCCATCACTTAGAGGTCAAGAAAACTGTTTTGGGTAGACCAAGGCAGACTTCTTTGGTTTGAGGGAAACACAAAACTGGTTTTCATGTCTTCTATATGTCACAGGTCCTTAGGCTTCCTAGAAACAAACCTGGAGCCAAGAGGCAAAACCTAGGCCCCTGACCTGCTAGTGGGTCCAACAGTCTTCAACCCATCATCTTTTTTTTTAAATATATTTTTATTGATTTTTTACAGAGAGGAAAGGAGAGGGATAGAGAGCTAGAAACATTGATGAGAGAGAAACATTGACCAGCTGCCTCCTGCACACCTCCTACTAGGGATGTGCCCGCAACCAAGGTACATGCCCTTGACTGGAATCGAACCTGGGACCTTTCAGTCCACAGGTCGACACTCTATCCACTGAGCCAAACTTGTTTGGCTCAACCCATCATCTTAAGCAGGAACAGGTAGCAGATGCATGGGCTCCAAATCCAGACTTCAGAGTTTGAATCTGACTGTACCAGTTACTCTCATGTGACCTGAGGCAACATAGGTAATTTCTCGCTGGTCCAATTTCTTCATCTGTAAATTTGGGATAATAATACCCTCTTCCCATTATTGCTCAAGTATTCAAACCATTAATAGATGTGAAAGCATTTACAAGAGCCTGTCCAATGGCAAGCACTTAGTGAATATTAGCTGTAAATGATGAGCAGTACATGCCTTTGCAAAGGGTGAAGCTAAGTCATGGTCAGGGCTGCCCCATCTGCAGTTTCTAACACTCACAAATGCCTTTGCCAGATTGCCATGTCATCAGAATTATGGCTTGCAAATAAGGTGAACACTCCAGTTATCCACTTGATAGCCAAGGTTATAAGAATGAAAACTAAACTTTAAAAAGTATTTACTATTTTTTCACACAATTTGCTGCATTTCCTTACTGATAGTCAAGGAAGTTTAAATATTAGCTCCAAGTATCACAGCAAATGTGAAAGCTTTAACCCGAAGACAGAGAATCTAACACTGAATCTGCATTTTTCAAGGGTTGGGCACCATGATGTCCTTCAGGCTCTTGGGACAGACAGATACATCCCATTATCTCCACAGCACCACCCAATGCTCACATGCATACAGCAGAATCGCCCTAAGTGTCTGTGGGATAGATGGATGCATGGTTGGGTGGATGGATGGGCAGTCTTGATATATGAACCATGGCACAATATTCACCCTCTCAAATTCAGATACCAGCACATTTCATCACAATAAATTCAATTAAAAAACCTCCGAATGCCCTATATTGTCATCAACTCAAGAGCCCAAATAGAGTAAGTAGCATGAACAAAGAGGAGGCCATTCTAAAACAATTTGGAATATTTTCACTTTCTTGGACTCCCTAATGGTGAAACACCTATTTGTTGAATATTCACACCAATGGAGGGGGTAGCGATGCAGAAAATACATAATATCAGATAATCCAAAAGTCATTTATATTTGGCTCAGGAATGCTTTGCATAATAATTTTGCAGTTGATTGATCCTCCTGGGTTTGTTTGTGCTGATAGTAAGGCGGTTTTCATTCTGAGAAAATGCTGACAGGAAATTGCAAGGTGCATGGCTAAACATAAATGTAAGAAAGCCATTCATTCATTCATTCATTCGTTCGTCAGGTCCTAAGTAAGAGCTTACTTATGCCAGGCACTGTGATAGGTACTAGGAATAAAAAGAGAAATTAGTTATTTATAGTCTTTATCCTGGAGGGACTTATAAATAAATGCAGAGTGGGGCAAAAGAGGGGTTTACAGTTGTAAATACATGAAACAGTTTATTCTTGTATTTTCTTTATGAACAACTGTAAACCTACTTTTGCCCCATTTATAATTAAGAGTTCGCTGTATGTCATTTTAGTTCTCTGAATACATATTCTATTGTGCCCCAGCTTCATCTTGCCATATACAAATACATTTAACAGATCTGATATAAAAGTAAGCTTAGATACATTTATTTAAAAACCTAGGTTACAGTATTTTCCTTATAAATAATTCATAATAATAGCAGACACATATAATACTGCTACATCCTAGGACTATTCTAAATGCTTTACACATAATAACTAATTTAGCCTTTACAAAAATACCTATAAAAATAATTTTATCACCCCCATTTTACACATGATAAAACGGAGGCTCAAAAAATAACTTTCCTAACACAACAACATTTGTAAGTGGCAGATCTGAGATTTGAACTACCTGACTCTGGAACCTGTATTCTTAACCACCACATTCTGCTGCCCCCTTCAGCCAAAATGTCAAACTGAATGAGACCTAGAGAGTATCAATGATCCTTGTAAAAAAAAAAAAAAAAAAAGTAAATTAGATCCCTATTTTAACACCGACAAAAATTAAACTGTATTCATTAGAAAACTTCCAAAATTATGTATGTCAAAAGATATTGTAAACACATTTCAAAGAAAAATAATAACTTACCTAAGGAAGACATTCGCAAAATATGTTACTGAGAAATATAAGTATAACCTGATAGGAAAGTAAGTAAATGATACAAAGAATTCACAGTAAAAATCAAATGGTCACTAAATCTTTAAAATGGTGTTTGAACTATCAAGGAACAGGAGGTGAAAAAAAGCATCAAATTGGCAAAAATCAAAAGGCTCAAGCACGCCACGCATTGACCTGGAAATGCAGAAACTAGAACCCTCAGGCATTGACGCTGGATGTAGAAATGGGGAGAGCTTCTTTGGAGAGCAACCGGAGCCAGCAAAAGTGAATGCCCTGCAACACCTCAATTCTGTTAACCATGAGGGGAAATCTTACCCAAAGAAACTCGTCTAAGAACACACATGCAAAGATGTTCATTGCAGCATTTTTTTTTAATTATGAAAAACTGGAAATAACTTAAATACCCATCACTAAGGAAAAGAATAAATAAGAGGAGATATTGTCTCAACATGGGATATGAAAACAGTAATAAAAGTAATATACTGGTCTTATATCTTTTTTTATTTCAATATCTTTATATCTCAAGAATACAATATTGAATGGAAAATGCGTAAAGTTTAAAAGTTTGATACAACACATGCACATTTGGAAAAACAGAAAGATCAGGATGCATGGATATAAATATATGTGTGGAGAAATATTAAGCAAAAGTTGGAGGGACACATATCAAGTTCTTTAGAGTAAATTGAGACTAGATTCATGCTCACATGAATGAAATTGGAAGGATTAAAAAAGCCTTTAACTTTGTCTTAGTTTTTTCATAAAAAAGGCTCACATAAATATGACCAGTCTGGAATAGCAGAAATATGGTGTTTTTAACATTAATGTATGTACTTTGTGTTTTTAAAGTATTTTCCTAAGGCAAAGAATGAATACCAGGACGTCCTCTTGGGTGGGGACATGTTTTGTTGTTGTTAATGTTCACCCAAGTATATTTTTCCATTGATTTTTAGAGAGAGTGGAAGGGAGAGCGGGGAGAGACAGAGAGAGAGCAACATCAATGTTAGAGAGATACATCGATTGGTTGCCTCCTGCCTGTACCCCAACCAGGGCTCCGTATAGAGCCTGTAACCCAGGTACATGCCCCTGACCAGAATCAACCAGGACCCTTCAGTCCACGGGCCTACATTCTATCTACTGAGCTGAACCAGCTAGGGCTTGGGCAGTGACATTTTTAATTAAATTTCACTGTAACCTAATCTTCATGTACTAGCAGGCCCGTATTACTTTCTGCTTTTGATTATAATTGTTTGATACACACATTACTTCTTGTATTAGACCAAGCTCTTTGCAGGTAGGATTCAGGTCAGTGTCAGTTTTAAAGTTCCTCTAAGTCACATACATGCACACACACGTATGTACACATGTATACAACATGTGCATATATGCATGCGTGTGCATATATACACCCATTCCCATACATGCACATATGCTCACACCCTGTATAATAAAGAGCTAACATGCCAATTAGACCCGGCAGCAGAATGACTTTCCAGAACGGCCAGTGAGCGGGGGACAGGACCGTGGGGCTGCAAGGCAGTCAGGGCTGCAAAGGCCTACTCTTGCACGCATTTCGTGCATCGGGCCTCTAGTATTTACATAAAACCAAATAGCACCTTGCACGTACTGCACTTTCAATAAACATTATGGAATGCATAGAGTTTGGATAAACTACTTTTTCTTTGGCTAACTTGACCTGGTCCTTTGTTCTTCTATAGCAAAGCCAATTTTGATAGAAATGGGCAACAGGTGCCCAACAAAGCCTGTCTCAGTAAAATCAACTATTGCAGAGGTTTTAAAATATTTTTAGCAGTCATCGTTTTTTCACATGGCATCTTACTTGGAAACATAACAAAACAAAACAAAATAAATCTGTAGGAGAGTTTCTCTGGTTGAACCAGGAGAAGAGATTCCTAAACACACGCTCCGCACACAATCTTGGGAAAAGCTCCAGAAGCACCTGACAGGGAGGCAGAGCGGTGTGTAAACATCGCTGTCTGTGCAAGGAAACATCATTGTGTTCCAATGCACCATTAGCAAGTGGCTCATGAAAGAAGTGCTAATACTTTCCAGTGTCTTTTGCTGCTCTTGCTGCATCAACTTGGCCTTCCTCTCAGCCCCACCCTATCTCTCCTTGAAAACCGTTGTCTCCTTGACATGAAAAATGTACTTCAGAGAGCCTAATGGCTAATTACATCAAAGGGAAGGAAGTCCAAACCTCAAACAAGGAATGATTAACTGCACAAGCTTTAACAGAAGCTATCGCACCCTCAAAACGACTCTTCTTCTTTAATAAAAATGTTTCCAGTAATTTATTTTCTGACAAAGTTTGTGTTCTCTGCCCACCAGTGACTCCTGTTTTGTTCACTCCAAGGTTTGCCCTATCGAGGGCTGGCCCCGACCATAGGCAAAGCAGGCAGCCACCTAGGTAATAGGATGTATGCAAATACAGCGCATTGAGGGAATAGATAGAAGCCTCCTGGGAGAAAAAACACTACGTGCTTCAATGGTGTTTCCCAAGTCACGTTCCATGATATCTTAGTGGGTTTGCACCCACCACAGTGACAGGGGAGGTTGTTCTTTGGTCTAATATCCATGAGAAATGCTGGATTAAGCAAATGTAACAGGTTTAATTACCAACAGAGGTCCCGTAGGCATGCGTTTTCCTTCTAAAAGTTCCTTGAAAAGGAAAGACTGTCTGTGATTGTCAACAGTATATCCTCAGTATTTGGCCCAGTGCCTGTAATAGTGTTCCTTAATAAATCGGTAATCATCACTGAACACTGTGTTGTGAATAATATGTCACAACCATACAATAACTTAAGTGCCTTCATAAGCTGCATCTTGACTTATGTGCCTCAAAGAACCTCCTAGAGATAAAAGATGAGAATAAAAATGTACTTCCCACAAAGAAGAATGAAAAAAAGAGGTAAAGGAAAGAAAGCAAAAGATAAACAGGGGGCAATGGAAGCTGTAAGGACAGTACCTGTGTCTTCTGACTCTTGACCTGAGTTTACTTAGACTGTTTCTCACTAAAAGGACATCACAAAGAGTATTGGGAGCAAAGAAGCAAATCAATCTTTGAACAAACATGAGACTGTAATATCTAAAATACCACACATATTTTGGGGTATTTTGTCATTTTTCTTTATTTTATTTTGTTTACATATTTCCTGTTTTTAGGTTCAACTAGAGAAGATTCAAAGATCATAGGGTGCATGGTATGGGAACAGTCTAAAATAATTAGAATGTATGAATTTGAAAAGGTAGGGGCTGAGAAGAGACATGACTGATAATTCAGCAATATAAATTTCTCTAGAACATCTAGAATACTATAAAATAAAGTCATGTGGTTCAGGTACAATGCATGATGATCAATTGTGAAGTGATGATGCTTGAGAGTAAATGCTTTAAGGTTGTCACATCATCTCTATATATAAAAGCCTAAGACCAGATGACCAGCCGGTATCTATGATGTGCACTGACCACCAGGGGGCAGACACTCAACACAGGAGCTTCCCCCTGGTGGTCAGTGCGCTCCTACCGTGAACCTCCGGTGGCCAGCCAACCTCCCGTGG
>NW_006288434.1:1359677-1364573 GCF_000327345.1 Myotis davidii
CATGAAAAGTGGTGACCGGCATCCAACACATGCTTAATAAATCCTAGATGAAGAAGAGTCTTTTAACTATTGGAATAGTAATTTCTAACTTTTTCTTGTTTCAAAATATTTTTTTTGTTTTTATCAAAGATTAATAACCTCAAGAGCTATGTGTGTGTGTGTGTGTGTGTGTGTGTTCTTGTTTCAAAATATTTTTTTTGTTTTCATCAAAGATTAATAACCTCAAGAGCTGTGCGTGTATGTGTGTGTGTGTGCGCGCGTGCGGGAGCACACGCGTGCGCATCAGCCATGTATGACTATGGGCAACATGGAGTGGTTACTAATTGGAGGGTTGAGTTATGAATGATACAGCACAGAGAAAACCTGAAAGAACACATTTGTAAATGCAAGGCCTGAGTGCTGATTGACATACTGGGTGCGATAGGAAAATCTGGCAGGTGCATTAGCTTGCATCCCTCTGATCTGCACACATCCACTCTTGTCTTCTTAGGGTACTTGGTAATAAGCTTCTTTAAAGATCCCTGAGTAAGCACTGAAGATAACATCTGGAGTATGTAGCACTCAGTCCTTTCAGAATGGCTTTTTCCTGCTCCTTCCGTTTTCTTAAGAAAATGTCAGTTTAATCATTTCCTAATGCTTTGATAATGTGTTTCTTTACATAGCTGTAGAACACTCATTTCAGTGTTTTAAAAGCCTGAATGTAGATGTAAAAGTGCCAGTTAAATGAGATTCCTTTTTCCGTAATGAAATAACTAAAGAGGACTTTAAAGTTTCTTAAACTTATATGACATTTTCAGAAAAAAAAATAACAAAGTCCTAGCCCTCCAGTGTGTCCCTTATTTGATAGATTAACATTTCAATATCATATCTTGCTGGAATATAATCAGTTATTGGAATACAGAGAATCCATTTATCTGAGGCCATCAGTCATACATTAGGTGAGGGGGGACCTCAGCGACAAGGGACAGGAGAAAGGACACTGAGACCAGATAGGACGAGGAGCTACCATCACTGACCTCAAGTGGGACCATCTTCAGCAGAGCTGGCCGGGCTTTAGGAAACTCGGGCATTGTGGAGGCAGGTGGCAGTGTAAACAAATAACCCAGCCAGTGAGGAACAAAGGTGAGAGGCCAGATGGCAGAAACCCTGACAATGGAGAGGGTGACTGTGTTTCTGCTCTATCTCTCCATGCACAACCAGCTCGGTTGGAAAACCAGCTTCTCAGCGTGGAGGTGGAAGCCCAGTCCCACAGGCCGCATGACACAGCGGGGTTGGGACTATGGAGGTGGAGAAAGGGGGCAAGTTGCTTATCTGTGGCCCAGAATGGTGGGCAGAGCAGCAGCTACAGCCCAGAAAAGCATCAAGAAAGATGGTGGGGCCAGACACTATCCAGGAGAGAGGGCTTGTGAAGGGCTGGGGAAAGCACCAATATCTTAGTCAAGCAAGCTGAAGTCTAGGACAGGGCTCTGAAAATGTACCAGTTCTAAACCTGGATTGTGACCTGAAGTGAGACCTCCACCTCGTGGGTCAAGGAAAGCTGTGGGCTCTCAGAGCTCAGCATTATCGATTCAGGTGGTGCCCGTGAAATTTACTCTAGCCTCCAACAAATATTGGGTCAAGCAAGTTAATGTTTTCCCGGTGCTGGTAGGATCGGGTTTGGGGATGGGGCAGGGTGAAGCCTGTCATTAAGAATGAGAAGGAATGTGAAAAGACATGTGCTCATTTTCGCTTGAGTGTTTATGTGAACTCCAGAATCCCCTAGAACATCTTTGCCACTAAGATAGAGAGAGAGAGAAAGATAGAGAGCAAGCTGCATCAGCACAGGTTCTGCCATATTGTTGAACCCATTTCTTCTGAGAGATCAGGTCTTGCATACAAATGTAGGGGCTGGTAACCATAACTACTCAAAAACTGGAGATCATTTTCCTCATCCCCTATCTAAGCTAGGTATTCTCTGTTTATCCCTCCAGATGCTCTCTTCGCCTTCTCCACCCTTCTCTGTGCCCCAGGACCCTGACATCTGTGGACCACATGAGCAGGCTTCCTTTCTTTCTGGCTTCCAGGCAGGTTCAGCCAGTGGGAGGCAGTGGAAGGAGAGCAGAGGGCGAGAGGGGGGAGGGGTTGGTGTTTCCTATGTGGAGCTGTGGTTGCCATCCTGCAGGGAAGACCACAGCCCTGGCCAAGCAGCCCTGGCCTATAGTCAGGTATTCTTGGTTCTATTCACAGCCCTCCTCTTGCTCCTTCACTCCTAAGAGTGGGAGCAGCACCCAGTAATTGCCAACCCCAGGATGTTTCCTCAGCCATTTGGATTCCCTTGACCCTGCCAACATCCTTGAAAATGTCCCTTCATTAAACTCTTGAATTGTCTCCTGATTGTGCCAGCTGTTTCCTGCCAAGGCCTCGAATGATATCGCCTCTTCTGTTTGTTTATTTCATGGTTCCCCAGCACTGTCAACGACCCTGCATCACGAAAAGAAGGTGCACCTCTTTCCTGGTTCTCCTAAAAGGCTTGCAAGGCCGTCAGTTACACGTGAGGGTTAAAATGGAACCCGAGGATTATCTGTGGGTTTCAATTATCGTTGTTACCCTCATTCTATCTTGCACAGAGAATTGGGAATTGGCTATGTCAAGACTAAGTTGACACACATCACAGAGGCTATACAGCAGTCTATCTGCTCATTAAGAGTTTTTGACTGAGTCTATCCCCCTGATCTTCCACTTCTTGCAATGCTTTTGATGTGGGTTTAATTCCAAGTCCTGACAGAGGAAAGGTCTCATGTCCATGGTCCCCAATGCAATCTTCACATGACTGTCAAAAATGCGATGATTTTTCCCCAGGCTTAAAGTGCCAGCTCCCAAAAAAGGTCAAGGATTCGCCCTAGGAACATCTACAACATTCAAGCACATGCTTAAGATCTCAATTTTATCTTGCACGTCCCTTCCATCTCATGCTAATTTGGATATCATATTTCCATAGGCCCAATCTGTGCTGAGCGTCTTCTAAAAGCAGAGAACAGTAACACAGTTCTTACTTCCTCTATAAGACCACAAGTCCACGTGCTGTGCTAGAGAAACTCTGGTAGGCCAAATTTAAATTTGAGAAATGTAATGGACCAGCCACCTTCATGAAAGTCGCTTTTCCTTAGTAATTTTCACATTTGGAATGATTCCTTATTTTTATTCCCAATGGCTTATGATTTGATTTAAAGAGCAAAATAAAGACGTAAAAATGTTTAACAAGAAATAAATAGTAAGTCTTCATTATTGACCAAGGAAATAAAATGTTTCTCCACCTGTGGCATAGTTTCCCCACAGCTAGCATAGTTGTTCTTTGTGCTTTAAAAATTGTGGTCAAAATTATGTAAATAATTTATTTCATGCTACACAGCTTCTATAAGTAATAAAATTCTCAATAGTCAAGTGCTTTAAGAATTTGAGTCTCCTTGAGATTCAGAATTTCTCTAGAAATAACAGTTATAAATGGCAATACCATTGGTAATTAATTTCCCCTAACAACACTTCTGTAATATGAGGAACTTGCTTATGATTATTTACGTAGGGTTGGTAACTTAGACAAATTGCATTTTGAGCTTTCACTAAAGTTCTGCAATTTTTATTGTCATGTTCATGCTTTATCCATAATTCATTTTCACCCTCTCCTTTTTTTAACTGCTAAATTTGGTATTAAAGCAAATTGTGTCATTTGCTTGGCCCTGAAATGAGCTGGAATTGCATAGGATCAGCTTCTTAAAGTGTGGGCTTTTGGGGTCGCCAAATATGGCTCAATTTTAGCTGTGTAGTTTGTTATGCAGCTAGTTACACAATGAGTGTTTTGTTGCTTTAGAGTGACACACACATGCATGCACACACACACACATTAGGGTACATGTGGCTAGGAGCACATTTAAGCCTCCCTAGCTTAGTGCCTATGTGTAAAATACACTAGCATGTGCGAAACAAGTGGCACCTATGACTGTTTTAACTGTGACCATTCTTTAGGAATTCTGTACACAATGAATTAACTGCTTCCGACCTCAGTGATGTGGTTGAATTATATTGCCAAAGGATGAGATTTTCACTCCAAATATGTGTAAGAGAAAAGGGCTTCTACTGTTGTGTCTTTCTATAAAAGACAAATTTTTAAACATTCTGTGCAAGAGGTTTGCAAAACCCAAGCAGCTACAGCACAGGGCAGAGCGATGGCCAAAGAATCAGGTAACAGCCCCAGCTCTATCAACAAACAGCCTTTAAAACTTTTTGGACTCAGTTGTCCCCCCTGTTAAAAGAGGTATATATAGTCTGAGGGAGGAATTTCTATGCTACAATTTTTTTTCATAAATAAAGTAGCAATTTTTCTTCCTTGTCCCTGCCATTTTGCATTCATTTATATCTATATCTTCATATAAGTTTTCAAGTACCAAGGTACAACTGGATTTAGAAAATTTTCTCAGCGTAGCATGCCCTCCCCTGTTTTTTCTCTTTGAGATAATCACAGAGTCTCTTAGGAACTTGGTTTCATTACATGCAAAATTGGAGAATTATTCTTCTTTTCAATTCTGGGATATTTAAAACAACACAAAAGAACATTTAGAACAGCAAAATATTATAAAAGGCCAAGGCATTCTTCACTTTCTGGGACAAGTTTCCTGGGAGCTGGATTTTAATCCAAACCATCCACTGATCTTTCTGCCACTTTTTCTATTTCCATCTGGCTGATAAACTTCTATTATGATTGTTCGTGTATTCACCTATTCAATTGTTGTCCAATTCTTGGGCACTTACCACACACAAAAAATTGTTAGACCTAGGTTAGCACCAAAAAATCACAACCTTAAACAAGGGTATCTTCTACCCATTAATATGTAAACCAACAAAAGGTGGAATTTTTTACTTTAA
>NW_006288434.1:1365228-1372694 GCF_000327345.1 Myotis davidii
CCAAGGCATTCTTCACTTTCTGGGACAAGTTTCCTGGGAGCTGGATTTTAATCCAAACCATCCACTGATCTTTCTGCCACTTTTTCTATTTCCATCTGGCTGATAAACTTCTATTATGATTGTTCGTGTATTCGCCTATTCAATTGTCCAATTCTTGGGCACTTACCACACACAAAAAATTGTTAGACTTAGGTTAGCACCAAAAAATCACAACCTTAAACAAGGGTATCTTCTACCCATTAATATGTAAACCAACAAAAGGTGGAATTTTTTCATTTAAACAGATCTTCAAATAAACACTCACTTATGGCTGCAGTTCTTGAATAGACTAACTTCAGCTGTAATGAAATGCAAATAACTATGTTAATGCAAACGTTAAAGCTACAAATTCAAACATAAAAAAGTCAAGAAATGCAAAAGTTAAGGTTCTCCTAGAAACATTAACTCACTCAAATTGTACATATAGAATATTTCCAATTACACAGAAGACAGCCAAATGTGATCCCTTAATGTACTGTATGTACAACTCGGGTAAGTTAATGCTGTTATGAGAACGTTAAATTTTACAACCCCTGACTTTGTTTTAAAAGTTACTGCCTGAATATTGCAGCATTTCTATCCTCATAATGCTATTTTCTTAAAATAGAAAGGAAACAGAAGAGGAACAAATGTCATTGTATTTTCTGTCAGTCAATATAGGATTCTAAATTTAGACTAAATTTTAGTTAATCAATGAGGCAAATACATGTTTAGATACTTCCTGAAGTTTTTTCAATTGAAAATTCTTCACTTTGCTTGGATTAACTGGATGGTACATTAAGATATTCTAGGCTATACATTTATACAAATGTAGAATCAATGTATGTGAAGTTGTATTTGCTATTAGTTATATATGTCAATTATTCAAAGAACAAAAATTCCACCCACAAAGGGAGAATTCTTATAAACTATACATTTGGGAGAGAAAATACCAAATGATTTTTTAAATAAAATTCCATGATTATTTTTTACCTTGATCTGAAGCCACAGTCATTCTTAGCATAGTTTTCCTCAGGGCCACTTCCCTTCCACTTTTTGGAGGAAAGCATCGTGTTTTTGTTTAAATGTTTTTGAAAGCAGAAAGTCATATATTTCACTATTTCAAATTGAGCTCTCTCCTATAAATATTCAGGGGTGCAACAACACATTTCATTAGTCGCCTAAGGTCTGATTAGGTAAGTCTGTCTTCGTTCGATTGTGCTGTGGCAAAAACAAGAGAAACGAAAGAAGAGCAATAACTGTGCAAGGCAGAAAAATCTGCAGGAGCAGAATGACCATCTCTCGCGTGAGGACTGACAGGGTGCTGTTTTGTGCAGGGTCTCCTGGCGTCACTTGGACCCTCAGCAAACCAGACACCACATCACCCAGGTCCCAGGCAGCAAAGGTGCTCTACTGAGCAGATTCTTTAAAACTGGAAGGAAGATGCAGGCAGGAATGAGAAAAGTCCCCCAAACACACTGTAATCACGGCGGTTAATGTTCTGGATTGATTAGTCATTTCTAGTTCTTTGCCAAAAGCCTTTGATTACTGCAAATTTTCTACAGTATTAGTACCCCCATTGGAAAAAAAAAGTCAGGCTTTGAACTCTCAATTAGGAACCGGTATTTTCTGGGTTTTGGACAACAATTATTCAGTCAGACTTCTTTGATGAAGACTGTGAGATAAAGACCTCCAAGTCTGAAAACTATAGTGTCGTGTCTGAGCAGGTTGGTCATAGATGTTATGCTCTAGATAAACTGGTGCGTTCTTCAGTAATTACCAGGCACCTCTCAGCTCTGTTGAAATGGCCGCATTTATCTCTAGCATTGCCACAGAGCCCCGGTCCCACCGCAAGCCTGTTGTCTCTTTGCAGGACCTTTGCATCCTCAACACAGAACCTGTGGTCAGAATCCAGCCGGGAGACAGGAATTCAAGCTCTCAACCATAACTTAATCTCTTTGTCCTCTGTCCATAAAATCAGTGTCCTCCTGTGAATTTTCCTCACAGAGTTTCCGAGAGACTGTATTTCTCAACTCTTGTTCTTATGCTTGGGAAATCCCCAAATCAATCAGAAATCCCAATTTGTATCACCGATTAATTGCTTACCTGTTCATTTGCCACCTTCCCCCTCCATCCCCAAACCCAGGGGGTTTGGAGCGTGGCATTTTTTTTAAATTTTTTTTTACAAAATATTTATCCTCTCATTGAAGGGTTAATGTTATACTGCCTGGAATGGTTCAGAGGTTACTACAATTTTTAACGGCTTAAATCGATGTGGAAAGTGGAGATTTCACAAAATAGAGGCCCCAAAAATTAATAAACAAAGAGGCAAAGAAGAAAATTCTTTTCCTTCATCCCTAGTTGGAAATGCTATTTTTTACAGCTCTAACCGAAATATTTCAACATTTGAAAAACATCAAAATAGCCGGAATTCATAAGTCTGAGAAGGGAAAAGAAAGCACTTCACTGAAGTGAAGGAAGTTCAGCATTTGCAATGTAATTCAAATTGCACTTGTAATTCAGGTCCTGGAATTAACCCACTCAACCAAAGCTTGAAAAGATTTAGATTTACTCAGACTAGCAACAATACAATACTGCCTTACAATTGCACAACCACCCTGTCTTTTGGTGATACATCCAATACACTCTAAATTATAATTCTAAAACTCAGTTTGTTGTTAAAAAAAAAAAAATCTGTGCATCATATCAGAGTCTGTCTTGTTGCAATTCAAAGGGGGGGAAGGGGGGGAAGTCACGACCCATTTTAATCGGCTAGGATAGCACCGGAGCCCTTCCTATAAACACTTTTTAAGAAATGACTTCTACCGCAATTTTTAACCGCAGAGAGGTGAGTTTGGAATAAAATTCCTGCATTTTCAGCCCATTGACTACAATGAAAGGAGTGGCTTTCAAGGCATTGTGTTGTTAGAGGCACAGTTCAGGGCACCGGGCTGTCAGTTGTATTTTTCCAGGGTTGATTCCACCAGGGACACATCTCTTCGAAGGTGGGAGGATGATCAGGTCAGGAGATGGACCCAGGGCACCACATGTTTAGGCTTCCTGTCCCTCTCCCTGCAAGAAAATTAGGGAAACTCAGCCATTTTACCTTCATCTAGTTTGACAACAGTCCGAGGCACCCAAAAAAGTGTCTTTGTTTGTTTGTTTGGAAGGAAATATTGTCAAGCCTGTTAAAGGACAGTTCTGATTTCCTCATTTTTCAAATCATGGACATTTTCTGACAGTAATAAGTGAAATTTAGGTAAACCTTATGATATTTTGTAGTAAAAATATCTTTGTAACATTTTCAGGCCAGGCTATGAATGGCATCTATTTCTTTTCGCTCACTAGCACACAGAAATAGGAAAATGTGACAATATTAGCAAATGCGGTCAGGCAGATGTTTCTAAACCAGGCACACCAATCACGTTAGAAATGCAGAGGCCATGTTTTAAACTACATGTTGCAAATTTTTTGGTGGTGGTGGTTGTTTTTTAAGAAAAACAGCAAGGGAACATTTTCATGATACTCTGAAAGACTGGTATATGATAGTGTAAAATACCTTCACCTTACAAATCAGTTCATTGGTGGAGAATAAGACCTTTAATTTTACTTTTTTAAGCTCATGCAAAGTAGCCTAGTTTCATATTTATTTAGCTTAGTGCTTTCTTTCTATTTAAAACATTTATTAGCCAGAGAGACCTCAGAGACATGTAAATTTCATTTATTATACCTGTAGATTAAAATACATCTGTTTTGGTCATCATTCAGGAAAGAAATATTTTCAATAGTTCATTGTATTAAAAAAAAAGATTTATGTCAGCATTCAGTTATGACAAGAGAAGGCTCGCAAGTAATACTAAGAGGCATCTTTTTTTACTTTCAAAATTTTATTCAAATTGAGCAGAACTGAGTCCTAAAATATATGAGGGAAGCCAAGTGACTTGGCCTCCTGGTATGTGGTGACCGATAGTGATTCACTAAAACAGCAAGTAAAGTATTCTTTGTGAAGCTTAATCTGTCATGTGTTGGTATTTGTGTTAAACTGTAATTAAAACAATAGGACTTTATTCCAGCAGACTTCTTTTCTGTGTTGAGGCAAAATATTCAGGGATGCATTTTTGAATCTGGCATTTAATAAATGTTCTTTGCTTCTAATTATGTGCAGTGTAGTTTAAAAGCAAACAATGTTTATATAAAAATGTCCAGAATAGGCAAATCTATAGAAACAGAACGTGGATTAGTGGTTCCCTGGGGCTAAGGTGGGGACAATTGAGGAGTAAAAAAAAGTGACTGCTAATGAGTACGTTTCTTTTTGGGGGGTGATGGAAATGTTCTGAAATTGATTGTGGTGATGGGTTGCACAACTCTGTGAATATACTTAAAACATTGAATTGTACACTTTAATGGGTGAATTGTGTGGTATGTGAATGATATCTCAAAACTAGTGTATTACAAAAAAAAAAAAATGAAAGAACTTAACCCCGTGGCCTGGTCCCTGAAAACATTAAGTCTTGCTGGATTGGGGGACAGATGTGTAAACACATAATTAGAATGCCAATGTGATTTTTTTTAAAAAAAAATTCTTTCTTAAAGAGCTCTCTGCCTGGAAGAATCCCTCACAGGAGAGATTGTTTGAACCAAGTCTTGATCAGGAAGAGTTTTCTTACCTGACAGAACAGTATATGCAAAGATGGGAGGGCAACAAGGCAGGAGAGAGCGTTAGGTTTCTAGGAAGATAGAATATTTTAACTCCAAAACTCAAGGAGTCAGAACCTGGGGAGGCGCAGGGGTTGTCAAGAAGATGCGTGAAAAGGGATTGCCTGCATGTTCCTCTCTTTGTTTAAAGTTATAAAGGGGAGCAAGGGAGAGAAATAACATTCATAACAGCTGACTATTAATGAAGAGGTATCAAATTGTAATTAGGTGCTTATTTTCTTTATTATCTTGATCTAATTGCATATTCTATACAGGAAAATTAGTAACCTCAGCCTGTTTATGCTTAGGTATTTTAATGAAGGGTTCTACTTTTCTTCAAATGGATTATTAATCGTTAGTGGGAAAACTCGGTCAAGTTCTCTTTCTTTCTCTTGACAGATGAACTGTTTGACTTTACCCACATGGGGAAGATGGCCACTTGAATCCCAAGACCAGACATGAGGCACCTCAGTCCTCTTTATAAATGCATATTTTCATCACCTCCAGACACAAGCATCCTACTAAGCACTAGCCTAACAAACCCAAAACTATTACAGGACAAAACTGCTACTTGGGCTTTTAAAATCAACTTGAAAAGAGAAACAAACTCTGAGAAGAAATGTGCTCTGTGACAGCAAAACGAAAATGACTATGATGGCCCTGGCTGGTGGGACTCCGTGACTTGAGCATGGTCCTGTGCACCGGAAAGTCACCAGGGCACAAGCCCAGGTTTCAGCTTCCATCTCCGGTCCAGGGGTGTGTGGGAGGCAACTGGTTGATGTTTTTCTCTCTCTCCCTCCCTTCCTTTCTCTCTAAAATCAATGAAAATATATTAGAAAATATAAAATAATAATAAAATGAAATGACTCTGATACTATATCGAAAGAACTTTAGTGCCCAGATTGGAAAAGGTTTATTACATGTTGGTCCCTTCAGTGTTGATAGTGACACAGGCCTGACTCCTCTCGGTTCCTGGAGATGGAGGCCTAGAAACAGAGCTATCCCAGAGCCTGTAAGGGAAGATTCTTTCCACTTTCCGTCTCCTTTGTTCTCTTCTCATGATCTATTTCTCAACTCTGGGAACAATGAAATGACACCCCTGGAAACAGAAACTTACATCCTGGCAAAGGCTTCTCACAAGCCGGCCCTGTGATAAGTGCGTGCATGCACGAACCCTAAGCTGCACTTCTGGAAAGCAGTGAGCCGCCCACACAGCCTTTGTCGTGTGGTCTTATTAATCCTTCAGCAACCCAACAAGGTAGGCATAACTATTATCAACCCTAAGACACCGATGAGGGAAATGGGCCTGCGCTGGGCTAGGTAGCTTGCTCCGGATCAGGTATATCAAGCTGGCAGATCCTGGACTGATGCCCAGATGTCTGAAGCCCACGACCAATTCTCAACCGCTTCGCTCTTCTGCTCATTACCCAGAAGGCCCAGGCCTCATGTCAACACAGCAGAGGGCAACTGAGGGATGGGAGAACCCCCTAAGGAACTGAGAAGCAGAGAAGCTGGGATACTCCAGGCCATGCAGTGACTTAAGAGGGAACTAGACAACTGACACTCCCTGCATGGCTCCTACATGGCGCCATCCATCATTCATGCCCATCTCCAAACTTTCGGGGCTGGAAAAAATGAAATTGCCTGGCCTGCTGTGGTTAAAAATTGGCATTGCTTCTCCATTGCTGTACCTTCTTTTCCTCTCAGAACACATTCTTTTCTTTTTTCAATTAATATCACCATCCCACAAGTGTTTATTGAGGCCCTACTATACGCCAATTCCTCTTCTAGGCAGTAAGGATACAACAATAGAAGATTCTCATGGAGTTAGGTCAGACACAAACGAGAGAATGTGTATCTCATCCTCTCCTGGGGTCACAGTCACTATCAAAAAATGTCATGAATACTTGGAAGGTCTGCTATCCAAGGACCTGAGTTTTATCAAGGAAATAAACTTTTTCTAAAAATCTAGAATGAAAATATGAAAGTTATGCTAAGGAATCTTTGTTGACCATCCTTTGACAGGCCTGTGAGGCTAGAGCTACCGTTAGCCACTACAAGTCCACATGCTGTCAGCAGAAGAGCCAGTTCTTGGGGGTGACTAACCCCAGCTATTCCCACCCAAGCACACAGACTCAAATGATCACCATCTTCGAAAGAATCAAACAAATTATTAAGGCTTCGTCTCTTTTTGCTTTTCCTTTTAAATCAGCGTATTGATAGCAAGTGGAAGACAATTAACTTACAGTTTTCCCATCATGAGAGCATTTAAATAAACCAGTTTTCTAAGAATTAAGAGGTACTAAATAGATGAAACTCAATTTCCAAAACATTTACTTCTTAAAGTAAAGAGACAATCATCGCAAGCTTGAAACAGATGGTGTCAATAGTTTGTTAAGTGATATATGACCAACTCTGAGGAAATTTTGATAAGTGTAGACACAGAGAAAAAGTTTGTGTAAGCTCTTTTCCAAACAAAATTTAATAGAGAGTTCTATGAATTATGGGAAAGACATGATTTATATTATTTCTTTATGTGATGGTCATAAAAAGAATACTGTTTTTAAAATGTATAGACAAAGGAATCTGATGATCTGTCCCACTTTGCCAGGAAAGTTTAAAGAAAATTGCAACCCACTTACTTTAAAACTAGATTTGCTGAAACTCAGAGCCCATAAGAGTATGAGGTTGAGAAATCTGTTCATGGTTACTCTCTCTTGCTTCACCTCATTTCATTTTTATTTTATTATATA
>NW_006288434.1:1372758-1378601 GCF_000327345.1 Myotis davidii
GAGAGATAGAGAGTTAGAAACATCAATGAGAGAGAAACATCAATCAGCCGCCTCCTGCACATCTCCTACTGGAGATGTACAATTAAAGTAACATATACACAACCCAGGCACATGCCCTTGACCGGAATCGAACCTGGGACCCTTCAGTCCACAGGCTGACGCTCTATCCACTGAGCCAAACCGGTTTCGGCCTCATTTCATTTTTAAATAAAGCTAAACTTCGGTGGAAAACTGCAACTAAGAAAAGATGCTACCAATTCTTTTTTTTTTTTTTTTTACACAGCAAGATCGACATCTCAAAAAATAGGAGCATGTTTTAGAATGAACAAGGACCTACTTAAGGAACTGGCCTTATGTAATAAAAGAGAAAATTCAATGAAATAAGGTTATTAACTTATTAATAGTTCAGTAAAAGATTAAAGAGTTGCTTTTGAAATTTTACAAATCAATTACCTTCAGTTAAATTTTAAACCAGGTTTTATAGTCAAAAATGAATATTTTTTTTTTGTAGAAAGAGATCAAAATCCAACTGTTCGTGTTTGGAACCAATTAAGTTCCATTTTGAAGGCACAAGAGATATTCTTGCTTTTCTAAACCTAAAGGTGCTTCATTAAATGATACTCGAGGCAGCCTCTTCCTATTTTCAATAAGTTACATTTGCTAAAAGCTGTTACGAGAAGACATCCGCGATAAGAAGACATGTATCTCAACTGAAGGGTCATTTTGCTGAACAGATCTGAGAAAAAAATCCAAATATCTGGACCAAAGGTGTATGCTTTTATTTCTATAAATGTAAACGTCTCTGAACTAAGTTCTTGGCAGAGTTTTACTTAGATGATGGCACAATTAATTCTGAAGAAATCGCCTGAAATATCTGCAGCTACCCTTACCCAGAGGCATTTTGTTTGAGGGGCAAAAATAAAGGGTCATTTCACCCCTATTAAGTCAAGTTTTGAAGCAACAGTTGACAAGCACAACGGTACACGCCTTGAATTTCCTCATTTAATCCTCACAACGTATTATCCTCATGTTTTAGGTGAAACACCCTCTGAGGCATAGGAGTAGTATCACCCCAAGTTTCCACAGCCAGTAAGTGGCAGCCCCAGAAACAAACCAAGTCCCTGATTCCAGAGGCTGCACTGCTAACTGTTGACCTATATTCTCCTGTGAGCAAATGGAAATCACTGATTGTCTTTATTATTGTCTTTGTCCAACAGATCAAATATGGGCCATCTGTTTATCAAAAAACTCACACTCTAGCTGGTTTGGCTCAGTGGATAGAGCGTCGGCCTGCAGACTGAAGGGTCCCGGGTTAGATTCTGGTCAAGGGCACGTGCCTGGGTTGCGGGTTCGATCCCCAGTAGAGGGCATGAAGGAGGCAGAAGATCAATAATTCTCTCCCATCATTAACGTTTCTATCTCTCTCTCCCTCTCCCTTCCTCTCTGAAATCAAATATATATATATATACATCGCCATAAACATTCTTACAATTTAGGAAGGGTAGTTAAAATGTGTGACCACCTTCACCAAAGCAACTGATGAAAATGTGAGCCAAGGCTGAAATATAGAATTTGCTTCTTAAAACATCATTTTAAAAAAAGATGAAAAAGAACAAAGGCTATTAATTTTAAAAGTGGGGGTAATTTTTAAACCACAATGATAGTCCTTAATTTCTCTTTTTCCTAGCTTTGGGCAAATGCAGTCTACTGCGGTGATATTTGGGGTTTGTGCTTTAGAAATTTCCATGGACACAGTAGCTTCGATGGTTTCATTACCCACCCTCATTATTAAGTAGCATTCAATTAACTGAGTGTTGTAATGCCAAAGAGCATAAAAGAAAGACAAAATCTCGGGAAGATCTAAGGGTGAAATGGCATTTTTATATTGCTATAAAGATTACTTAACTCTAGTGCAGTACTAATGATCATTTCTGTGACTAAAAACATCCCCTTATGATTAAATATGTAAACTCTCATCATTTCAAACCCAATAAAGACTTTAAAACATTTTTCATGCATCTTGTATTTCCAGCATTTTTTTCCCCATTTGCCCACATAAGAATCAACTCTAACAATTAAAGTAACTATTTTCCATGATATCTAAAATGGTGTATCACTTGGGAGTGTTCAGGTATATATATACATACATATACACAGTTCAGGTAAATATATGTGGAAACTTTTAACATGAGGAGGAGAAAAAAATCGTATTCTATGTAAATGTTGATTTATGTTCTTCATGTTCCTCCCGTAAAAGGCATCATTTCTCATACTGTAAGGAATCTCTCAGTAGTCAAGTACTTCCAAATTGGATATTTGGAAATTAGAATATCCAGTAAAAATTATCCTTGAATGTTAATTACAGTTTTGTTTGTATTATCACTAAAATTGGTAGGGGAAAACTGCTGTTCAACAATAAGGGATTGTTTTTAATAGAATACAAGGCAGTCATTAAATGTGAAGTTATATGGAAAGATAGGAGATAGCATTTTGTAAAAATAAAATCGTATAACAGTATGTACAAAATGACTCCTGTTTTTGTAAAAATTATATATATATATATATATGCCCATAGACCTTGGATTGAAGGATACACAGAAAGGTATCAACAGAGTTTATATCTAGGAGGTGGGATTACAAATGATTTCTAATTTTTTCCCTTGAAGTACGTGTGTTTGCTAAAATATTTCTCTCTGATGAACACGGTTAACTTCTGTTTAAGAAAAAGTAAGGGAAAACACACATGAGCAAACCAAACTACCCTCCTTGATGAAATAATCACTTCAGGTCTGAAATGTGAGACACTTTTTGGATAATGTCCCATGAAAACTGGTTCAGTTCGACCCAAATGATTAGCCTCTTCTTTAGCCACAGCCAGGCCCTGGAGCCCATGTGTCCAGTGGGAATGGCAGAGACCTGGACGGACAAACTGCTCACAGCGTTTGCTTCCCCCGCTGCTCTGTGGGTGGAAACTTGGCAGGGGCAGGTCACGGCAGTAGGAGTTCAAGTCCATATTGTTCTCTATGACATGGCTCTGAAGAGGCGGAAAAGCAGGGCATGAGAAGGGAGACTGAGGTGGGCTCTGCCTGAGCCTGATTCCTGCAGGTTCACACGTGCTGTCCTGGGGACTTGCAGGGCCTTACCGGAGTCACCAGAGTCATTTCCTCCAGCATGATGCCTCACAGTTTACATTTATTTCCCTCTTTCTTCTTTCCTTCCCCTCCAACGGAGCTCATCTGGAAGTAAGAGCGTGTGTACCTGGAACAGGAATTCAGTTTTCAGGAACGCAGTTCTCCTGGGCACCGTCAGAACAGAGTCTGGCACAAACCCCAAATTTGCATGTTTTATTATGTGGGCTTTTTTGTGTGTGTGTGTTCCTTATGAAATGAGCTGAGACACTCCAACTCATTTCAGACAGCAGCCAAAGAGAACTGGCCACATTGTCCCTCCATAGAAAGTCAACACATTCCAGGGGAAAGGGCCCAGTTCCCTGGCGGACTTGAAAACTTACAGCGAAGGCAAGCTGCCTTAGCCATTGTCTTCAGCAAACTGAGGGTGTCCCTCCTCCAGGGCGGGCCTGACATGACAAATAAAAAGAGAACGCGAAGGTTTGTGCCTCCTACTTCTAGATCTCTCTAGAAGGTCAAATAGTGTTTCCATACAGAAATCACTCTGGAATTTCACCCAGCACAAAGGACACAAAAAGCATTAACTTTGACTGCTCCGGTTTTATCAATAAAGACACTGAAACTGCTTATGCTATGGAAATAGGACAGTTGGGTTCACTTGTTGGCTGCCCGGGGAGCAATTTCTAGTGAGGATTTCCTCTTGCAATCAGCTATCAGGTATAATGGCAGTCTCCGCCACCAGCCACACCCTGTGGGGGCCAATGTGAATAAACACTGGTAGCTGCTGCCAGAAATCAACTCCAGATTAATAGCATGCCGCCTGCCCACCGGGGATGCGTCCACCTCCCTGGGACCCCAGATGAGAAATTAATTAAGCTAATACATTAAACACTAAATCCATGTTCCTCCAAATTACCACCCCCAAAAAGTTCAGCCAAAAAAAAAAAGCGTGAAATGCCAGAATTGTAAACTTGCGTTATATGTGTGTTCAGATCCGTGGTGAAACCGATTCAAAGAAAGAAAACCCGAGATAAAGCAAGCCAGCAAGGGATGCCTGACTCAAGATCCCCATCTAGTGACGTTATGCTGCATAGCAGGCTGTTTGTTTGTGTTTCTGAACAGGCCTGTTGAAGTCAATTGAATTAGGAATTTTCAGGGCTCATTGTTCAAAAGTGAGATGCCTCCTTGGACTACGCGTTTTAAAAACAGTAGCCTCAGGGACAATTTACCCGCTTTGAGAGTGATTCATCTGTCTTTGACAGAATCTATTTCGATAAGATCTGTTTCCCAGGATTCATCATTTATTCCCTAACTCTTGTGGCCCCTGATTAAAGAGGTCAGACACTGTTGACATGCGTTTAAGTCATTTAAGTAAAACTGAACAGTCGGTGTCACGGTGCACAGACAAAACCAACCCATGGTAATAGAAGTCAAAACAGCTGTCCTCTGCAGGTGGGGACAAGGGAGGTAGGTGAGTGTGTAATTTACCAGGAAAGGGCACGAGAAAATGTCCCACGGTGCCAGCAAGTTCCATATCTTCATCTGGATGGTGATTCTTACATAGGTGTGTACCCGTGTAAAATACTCAACTGCATTTAGTGTACTTGATGCATGCTATACTTTCCTGAATGCATACTATCTCTCAGTAATAAGTTTTTTAAATGGCTCCGTAACTGTTGTCTTACTCCAACCCTGAGAGGGAACAGCCACACAATAGCATTTTTGTAGCCTGGTAAGAGCCACGAACCCCACCGATTTCTTAGGGATACTCAGGAACTTAGATAAGAAGTTGAATATCTATCCACCCTAAATAACATTAACCTAAGGACTGGAGCTCTTATCATTTCTATAATTTGAAAATTTTACAGCAACCTCTTAGCCATGATTTGAGACCAAAAGAAGGAGGTTGGGGGATTGTACTCATTGCCATTTTTGTGGGGGGCAGGGCCTGTTTTCTGGGAGGAGCTGTGAGAAGGCCCCCGACAGTCACTGGCTGGGGCAAAGGGCGGAACAAAGGCAAGTGCGACATGGAACAGGCGGTAGATTTGTAACACGGGAACCACAGACACAGCCTGCCGGTCTCTTTTCAGAACGTGTGCTTCTGTCATTTGCAGGACATGGGGTGTGAGGGCTGGGAGAGGATCTGCACTCTCCTACGCTTTTCAAGACGAGGCCTAGTGATGTTATGATTAGACAGTCACACAACTGGAGATTGGTCACTAACAGCTGGACCTCCACCCAGAAGTCCTGGCTTCTGGTCTTTTCGATTTCTAGGACCCCAAAAGCATTATAAGGGGAACACAGTCCAAGGCCTTTCGAAAGCCTTTACGACTGCTTTCGGAGATAGTGTCTGCAAATGTTCCTCCATCATTTTCCTTCTAATTCTTTTTACATTCCTTCTGCCTTTCCTTCCTTCCTTCTTTTCTTTCATGTCTTTTCTTTTTTCTCCTTTTGTAAACTAATACTTCTGCATACATGAGAGAACATATATAAAGTAACTGGGCCTTAAAGATGTCCCCCCCCCCTTTAGTTCCCTTCTTCCAACCCTCAAACTAATTCGTAACATGCCCTACCCCTACCCCAATTAATCTACTGCTAATACTCCTTGGGTTACTAGAAATGCATTCATGAATATGTATGAATTGTATGCATAAATTTGTGTGCTGGTGGGTCACATGTATTCTGTATCTTCTGCAAGGAACTCTGTTATGCTTT
>NW_006288434.1:1378739-1384585 GCF_000327345.1 Myotis davidii
GCAGCCTAGCTCAGTGGTTGAGGGTCAACCCATGTGAACCAGGGTCACAGTTCGATTCCAGGTCAGGGCTCATGCCTGGGTTGCGGGCTCCATCCCCAGGGCGGGGCGTGCAGGAGGCAGCCGATCAATGATTCTCTCTTATCATTGATGTTTCTCTCTCTCTCCCTCTCCCTTCCTTTCTGAAATCAATAAAAATATATTTTTTTAAAGAGAAACAATGATGAAAATACTGTGTAAACTGGAAGCCATGTCTGAGTTGGCATTACAAAGGTTCTACAGTGTCGTCTATCCTCACAGCTCCTTCTCCCTCCTTCCTAGCCACCACCCACAAGGCTCCCAGGAGGACCATGGCCACGGACACACATCCCGGGGGGCAGTGTGAGGGAGCAGGGCCTCGGCAAGCCCAGCAAAGCGCTGCAGCCCTGGCTCCCGTGTGGGATGCTCTCTCTGGCTTGGCTATTTGAAGACTGTATCTTCCGTGCAGCCAGGGAAGCATCAAAGACTTGAAGACCTTGTCTCTCTGGAAGCCTGGGAAGACCAGAGCAAAAGCTCTGAAGGCAGGGACTCCTCGTATTGTCCACCTTTCCTGCAGGCTCTCTCCTGGCTGCAGAAGGGATAAGAGCACAAATCCAAGGTTAGGGTCTGGATCTAGGGATAAGAGTCCCATTTGTAGTATAAGCCCTATAAGACTAGTCAGGAAGACAATAATAATAACAAAAGCATCAGTACTTTCATACAGAGCAGTGCCTCTGTGCCAGGTATTGTAGTAAGTGCTTTGCCACCATTTTCTTATTTAATCCTCCCCTTAGGAGGTAAGTGCTATGTTCCCTAGAGATCAGAAAACGGAGAGGTTCGGTGGATTTTTCTAACTTGTCTGAGATTAGAAAGGAAATTATGGGACCTGGATTTAAACCTAGGTCATCTCACCTCTAGTATTTTCAACCCCGCTCACCAGAACCAGGGACCCAGCCTCAATGGGCCCTAAGGTCTCCTCTCCTCACAGCTCCCTCAAGAACTTACCATGAGAGGCAGCCGTATCGCCTTCAAATACAGAGAGAAACAGATTTCTTACAGTTTTTCCCATTGGCCAAGACACACTAACCAAGAGGGATGGAAGGAACAGTTGAAAGACTTACAAAGCCAAACCTCACAGCAGGTAAGATTGCTACAGAACATTGAACTGCAACCCGGCCGATTAGTAAGACAGAAATCAGTCCAAGGTGAGGGCGTTACGTAACAGTAACTTAGCCAATATTCACTAAAACTTACCACATGCAAGAGCTCATATGTCTGATCGTGTTTAATACTCACAATAGCGCATTGCGGTGATGTGATTCTCCATCGGAGCAAGTGGTGTTGATGCCCTGCCTGCTTCCCCTGAGCACTCACCTTTACCACATGCGTCAACAGGGGCCTGCAAGAGCCAGGAGAAGGCTGCCGGCGCACGGGCAGGCCAGCCTGTTACAGAAGTCACCTCCCTGGGAGTACCCCTCAATAGTACAGAACAGTCCTTGGCAAATAAGTGCTTCTCGGGTATCAAATATTTGATAAAGAAATCGCTTCCGCATCTCCTGGATGGGTTAACTCTGAGGCATGTCCTACCCATGCCAGGGTCAGAGGGTCCCAGTGGGATCCAGTCTCAATTGCTCACACCGGGACCTGCTCAGGGACACGCCTGCCTCGGCTTCCTGTGTCTCCTCATCTCGCTTTCCCATTGCCTTGGCTTTCTAGGATCCCAAATGCTTGCACTCACATTTTTGTCTCAGGGTCTACTCTGTGGGGATCCACTCAAGACGCCCATTTAAAAACATCAAGCAACGGGGACTTACCAACTGACCTACATCACACCACCCGTGAACAAAGCCAGATTGCAACCCACACTAACCTCTTCATCTCTATACTAATGTCGCCCCAAACTCAGCACATACAGACAGGATGATTTTAGGTTGTACAGGGATGGATTGCTTTGGTTTTATTTTAATGTGTATTAAAGGTAATATACACCTGTATTTTATGTTCTGCTAAGAAAAAAAAAAAGCTATGACTTAATGTTTTCGTATCACTTAATATTTTTATTTTATTCTTGCTGAAAGAACTCTTTTAGGCTTCTTTGGATTTGGCATTTGAAAATAAATTACACTCAAGCATACATAAAGAAAGACATAAGCAAATTTAATAGGCTAAAATATTCCTTAAATTTCTCTTTTTTAAATATATATTTTATTGATTTTTTACAGAGAGGAAGACAGAGGGGATAGAGAGTTAGAAACATGGATCAGCTGCCTCCTACTGGGGATGTGCCCGCAACCAAGGTACATGCCCTTCACCGGAAATGATCCTGGGACCCTTCAGTCCGCAGGCTGATGCTCCTATCCACTGAGCCAAACCGGTTAGGGCTCCTTAAATTTCTTTACAATCCGATGTTGAATTCTTCCGAGTCCCTTTTAAACTCAACGTCCACCATGTGCATGATTTTCCACGGGATGTCATCTACCATGTCCTGGACAGCACAGGTGAAGCTGTGTTTCTTGCATGGTGCTTGCTCTCCTGTGGCTTCGGGATTCCCATCCAAGCCACTGACATCTATTTTCCAAGTTTTTATCCGGTCCCTTCTCCTTCTCACCAGAAGGTGGCAGGCAAGACAGCCAGGTCCCGACTGTGCCTGGTCGTTGGCATCATTGTGAAGCACATCATGACTCCAGCCACGTTCACAGTGTGGGGGAAACCTGTGTCATCGATCTCATGCACTAAGGCACACAACTGGCTCATCAGACCTCCGATACACGGATATTATTACTTGAGAGGAAGCTAGCGTCGTTTGTAAATTTTTTCTAACTATGTGCAATGTAAGAGGGAAATTCTTTAATCAAAAATTGCACAGGCAGAATGATATGGCAAAAATTGTGGAGCTAGTCAGTAACTGAACTTTGAGAAACGCAGCATTACCCCATGCCACCAGCAGAGGTCTCTGTAACCAGGCATGACTCCAGCATGCCCACTGCTCCCAAGTTCTCATGAAACCACCCACTGGGCCCCATTCCAAAGCCTCCAACAATCACACCTACAGCATGAAAAGGAGCTTTCCACTACTATGTGAAAAGTGATTAAAATTTGGGGGAGGGGTAGAAGACTACGGGTATGCACAAAATAAATCAATAAACAGGATCAGAACCATTCAACAGACCACATCAGGCTCCAGTTCAAATTAGGATTGATGTTTGTGAATAAGGAACAAGTTCTAGCAGCGTTTATTTAAAGCCAAGTTCACACTTCTTTTCAGTTGGACTTTTTTTTTTTTTATGTAACTGCAGTGTCTTTTATTGGTGGTAAGATTAAATTTCGCCACAGAAGCGGAACGGTATACCATGCTGGTCAGCAACGTACATAGACTCAGGACTTTCGCATGACAGAGGGACTTAGACTAATAAATAGTTACACTCATTATCCTTAATAATCAAACTCAAACAGAACCCCAGGTAAATAGATTTTCTCATAGCTGTCCCTTTAAGACTTTAACTCACATTCAGGAACTATACGACATATGTTCACGTTGAAATCTGAACTGAGCAACCAGTGACGTGCATGATTATTTAAATCCACCGCGATGCTTGAAGGAAGGAAGGGACTGTGAAAATGAATGACTCGTTGTGAGCAGGTTCCATCTGCCAGGTATGTTAAGGTCCACTACCTGGAGCTAATTAAAGGAAACGAAAGGACGGAAAAGAGAGAGACCAGATGTCATGTCTTCCACAGATTGAAGGTAAACTTTTCTAAGCTCCTGGGTAAAATAGAAACTTAGCGTTTCTTCTCAATTGAAAGCATTTGGGTAGGTTTGTAAGGATTTTTTTCCCAGATCCTCCAGCTGGTGATGAGCAGCACAACAGGTCTAAGGTTGTTGGATCATAGGATTTAGTAGTCATTTTTTCTCTCTCCTTACCTCAAAAGCTAAACGTGAGGAATTTCCCCTTGCTTCCTTCTCTTCCCTTCCTTTTGCAGGATGCCCCTTTTTTCCTACCCTGTCCACTGTCAATAAATATTCAGCCATTCAAATTGTTAAACAAAAAAGTGACAATACAGGGAACCATCGGAACAAAACGATCCAATTATCTAGATAAATTCCAAACCTTTTTCAAAACTCTCCACGTCCTCCCATCTGATCATTGGAGGCCAGAGGTCCAGGCGCCCTGCCATCTCTAGCCAGCAGAGAAGGTGGTCGCTCTCAAGAGGGAGTACCCAGGGTGCTCTTTGCCTCTCCTTCCTTGGGTACCACGCCCCAGGTTTTCCTTTGTAGATTCGCCTTCCTGAGTCTTCTCCGTCCATACAATCCCCGAGGCGATGAACCTCCATCTCCCCTTTCCTGGGCACTATTGCGCAGGCTCCTTGAACCAAGCCAGTGTCCCCATCCCCTAGCTGCTAACAGTCCTCATATTGGTTTTATTCTCATCTCCTTTGATCAAATCGTATAAATCTCTTTTAGAAAAGAGGTTGTGCCTAATTTTTCTGGGACTCCTAGGCAATGTCCATACCTCCATCTTGCTTGTTATAGGCATGCAATCAAAAATTGAACCAAACCAAAGACCACAGAGGGCCCATTGTTACCACTGGCTTTAACAGGTCACGTTTTGGAAATTAAGTACTGTCAAAGGTGCTATTTTAGAGCACACTAGCTCATCTGATTCTCATAAGAACTTAGGTGGGTCATCACACAGCCACAAAGTCCGAACTTGAAACCATGTTTTCAGAATGTTTGTCATTTAGACAAACAATCCAAAAATATTTATTGAGCACCTAGTATGTGCTCAACACTCTTCTAGGCTTTGGGAAACATGATAGAGATAGATAGATAGATGATAGATAGATAGATAGATAGATAGATCTCCTCATAGTGGAAGAACAGACATAAAATAATTAAGTAATCACCAATGCACTAATTGCTGAAATAAGTTCAGGGATCCATGGTAACATGTATAAGGAGGCTCTTATTTGTTTTGTTTTATTATTTTTTAAAATAATTTTTTATTGTTGAAAGTAATGGGAAGGTGGCTGGGAAAAAGATCTTTACAAGATTTAAGACATTGTATATCCTGACTATCTGGTGAATAGTGTAAAGCAAAATGTCCTACAACCTGTATAGTTCACTGACTTTATAACGCAAAATTTTATTCTTGTGCTAGATTTTAATACAGTATTGTTGAAAATGTTTTTCACTGCTCCCTGGAGGACGAGATCACATGATACTTGTCTTTCTCTGACGGACTTATTTCACTTAGCATCAGACTCTCCAGGTCCCTCCATGCTGGCTCAAAGGGTAAGAGATTCTTCTTTTTACTGCTGCATAGTATTCCGTTGTGTAAATGTACCACAGCTTTTTCATCGGCTCATCTACTGATAGGCACTTGGGCTGTTTCCAGGTCTTAGCTGTTGTAAATTGTGCTGCCATGAACATAGGGGTGCACACATTCTTTCTGATTGGCGTTTGGGGCTTCTCAAGATATATTCCTAGAAGTGGGGTCACTGGGTCAAATGGCAGCTCCATGATTATTATTTATTTACTTATTTATTTTGCTGCAAAAAGCTCTGTTGTCTCATTGGGCCCAGCGCATGGGAGAGGCCTTCAGGGCGGTTAGAAGAATGGCCAGTAGTTTCCGGAAGAGACTCAGGGAAAAGCCAGGCCCCGGGGGAGGCAGAGGGCCCCTCACAGGCCTCTGGGCTCCACGGGCTCCTGGTCGCTGGAGGGGGAGCCTTTCAGGGAGATGCTCGCCCAGCCCAGCAGGGCCGCAGCCTGCGGAGGGGGGCCAGGTGCCCCCCTCTTCTTGATGAGCTGCGCTCCTGCCCTGGAATGAACT
>NW_006288434.1:1385069-1392745 GCF_000327345.1 Myotis davidii
GAACGGGAGACAGAGCCCGGCCGCCAGGGGCGCTGCCCATATTTAATTTTGTTGAGGAAACGCCATACTGTTCTCCACAGTGGCTGCACCAGCCTGCATTCCCACCAGCAGTGCACGAGGGTTCCCTTTTATTCCACATCCTCGCCAGCACTTGTCATTTGTTGATTTGTTGATGGTGGCCATTCTGACAGGTGTGAGGTGATACCTTATTGTCATTTTAATTTGCGTCTCTCGGGTGATGAGTGACTTTGAGTATTCTTTCAACTGTCTCTTGGCCATCTGTATGTCCACTTTGGAGAAGTGTCTATTTAGGTCCTTTACCCATTTTTTTTTAATTGGACTGTTTGTCTTCTAAGGAGGATCTTATTTGGATTAGTGACTAGTAGCTTCCTACTCGTTCTGGACAAAATCTCCTTTTAGCGGCCTCTCTCCTGTTGCCTGGGGTCCATTTGATGTCAGGAGGAGAAAGTGTGCCTGGCAAAGTGCTCGAGCTGAAGTATCAGAGGAGCAAAATAGTCGGAACAAATACTTGGCCAAAGATATATTCACAGCTCAGCCAGGCTCACGGGGGAAAGACAAGGTCCCATACAGCCTTATTAACGTAAGAATATACATCTTCTCTATTGTCTTGTCTGCCGTTGGCTTGAATTTTGATGGGGCAATTTTCGGGGCTTAAACACTTAATTGCTACTAATAACCAACGTAATAGCATAGATCCCTTGTAAGACAGAGCATGCTGACCAACAATTACTGACGCCAACTTGACAGGGAGTTTTCCTTTGCAGTCTTGTTTTATTTGTAGCTTCTGTAGTAGGAGAAAACTAAATTTTAATTTTAAAAATTTTTCCTGGCTTTTTAAAAGAAAACTCTTACCTGCCTTTCGTTCACTCTACCAGAGTGACTGTCAAATGCTTCGTGAACTTCTCCTGGAGGCCACCAGGGGCCGCTGTTCTGCAAGCAGTGACATCAGTAGAGAGGGCTCGCCTGCACCCTCCCAACAGGAGGAAATTGCTCTTGACCTGAGTCCCGCGCTCTGACACCATTTATTTCAGGTTGAACCTAGAAAGGGCACAGGCTTTGAGAGCAAATGCACCTCGTTTTGAATCCTGTATCCCACGGTTATTATCTGTAAGGCCTTGGAATGCTTTCTTAAAGTATTCTTTTAAACATTTTTTTTTTCAATTACAGTTTACATTCAGTATTATTTTGTATTTGTTTCAAGTGTACAGCATAATCCAGCGGTCCTCAACCTGTGGGTCGCGACCCCTTTGGCGGTCGAACGACCCTTTCACAGGGGTCGCCTCAGACCATCCTGCATATCAGATATTTACATGATGATTCATAGCAGTAGCAACATTACAGTTATGAAGTAGCAACGAAAATAATTTTATGGTTGGGTCACAACATGAGGAACTGTATTTAAAGGTTGAGAACCACGGGCTTAGACAGTCGTACACTTTGAAATGGGGATAATTACCTTGCTTCATATGAGGTTTTGATGAAATAGGAGCTAAGAACTCTTGTATCCCCTATGCTCAGTGTTGATTCATTTCAGCTTTACGAGTCTACACTAACTCATACATGGGTCTAGCGTGCTTCCATGGTCCAAATTAAATACTGGTTTCTGTACAAAGTCGTTTCTGATACCGTCCCCTTGGTATGCCTTTTTGTCTCTTTAAGCTTCCATAATATTGAGTTGATACCTCTTATGTTTATTTCATTCTGCCGCCTTACACAACAACCACCATGTGTCTTTCACATTGTTTCCTTACACACAATGTTAGTGCCTTAAGGTAAGAACATGGCCTTACTCATCATGTGTAAGTGCCTTACTGCCTCATGGCACGACCCCGGGGTGGCATTCACATTATTGTGTATGGGCACTGTCTCCTAGATTTCTGTTCTGTGCAGACCTGCCTGCCGTGATGTTTTGTGCATAGTGGATGCTTGACAAGGTTAGATGATCCTCTATGGTCTTCATATTACTGACCTATAGATCAGGGGTTTCTAGCCACAGAACCCCCCTTTTTTAATGTACATTATACAACACAGATCAAAATGGAGAAATCCTAGTGGAAGGGAGAGAGGGAATAAGATGAATTCTGACCTTCTTAGCAGTCTGCAAACCCACCCCCCTCAACAAGTCCTTGATGCATCTGTAGGGAGCCCTTGGACTAGGTCACCTCTGTACTTACAGGTAGGGCTGGCGGTCCCTCCCTACCTCCTTAGTGCCTGTAGGGTGGTTCCAGCAGTGGAGTTATGTGGCTCTTGGCAGCTCAAACCCTTGAGATGAGTGGGTTCTGTGACTTGGGTATGAACATCGTCCTCCTCGTCATCATGAATGGGCATGGAGAATATGAGAGGAGAAATAGAAAACAGCTCAAGAAATGGTATGTTTTGTATAACGTCAATCAAACTGTGACTTGACACTTGCCAAAAAACAAAATAAAATTGCAAGCAAGTGTAAAGGACACATAGAGAAAAATTTTTGTTCTTCCACCTCAAAATGCCACCCTTCTAGCAGTGGGATCAGGGTGGGCGGCACAGGTCTCTGGTGCAATCCCCTGTAATTATAACTTCAACGAGCACAAGGCTGTATTATAAAGGTTAGGTCTGGCTGCACGTCATGACAAATCCAGAACCTCGTAGCTTGTCCAACAAGGGGTTTTATTTTTCTCACATAACCACAAGTCAGGAGTAAGTAGGGTAGGGCTGGTGTGTTGGCTCCATGCTGCTGTTAGGAGTAAGAACTTTCTATTCCGCCACGCTTGGTACATGCCTTTGTCTTCATCCCTGTCATCGAAGGCCACACCGTTGGCATCATGTCAGTGTCCAGTGTAAGAAGAATAAAGGCCGTTCCCTCGGTGCCTTTTACCAAGGGGGCAAAGGTGTTTTCAGGAGCTACTAGATACCCATCTCCAGTGTCGTCTTTGGAATCCTCGGCACATTCCTCTTAATATGCTCGCTGACAGCATCTCATCATTTACAAATCCACGCAGCTGTCTTTTATTGAGCAACTACTATGAGTCAGGCACTCTGATGACCTCTTTACATGCCTTATCTCACAGCTTCCTCTTCTGTTACTTCAATAATTATTTATTGAATGCCTGTCTGTAAAAGTAGCAAAACCAAAGAGCACATTCATTTATGACCCAGAAGATGTACACTTCCGAAGACTTTCATTCTGAGAGATAAGTCCTGAATGAATCATAGGGTCTTTCCAAATGTTTTCCATCCTGAGATATCTCTCTCTCTCTCTCTCTCTCTCACACACACACACACACACACACACACACACACACACACAGGCCAGGAGCATTCTGTTAAGAAGGAGGAGTTGTTCTTCAGACTTTATTTTCATCAACGGCAGAACTTTCTGTGTACCAAAGCTGATCTAAAATGTATCTAATCAGAATTGTCAAGTAGCATGTATAGTAGTTCCTCAATGCCACTTAGTTGTAACACTGATGAAAAAATATATATCCCCAGCAGGGGCCACTGTCTGTGTGGAGTTTGCACTTTGTCCCCATGTCTGCATGTGAGGTGAACTGGCGTGTCTAAAATGCCCCATACTGAGTGAGTGCGGGTGTGGGTGTGAGTGGCCGTCCTGTCCCGGGTGAGTGGGTGCCCGCCTTCCACCCTGAGCTGCAGGGAGAAGTTCCGGCCATTCGCTGAACGTGATCTGGAATAAGTGGGTTGGAAAATAATCATCACACTCATTTCTATTCATCTTTCTTAAATGCGCGTACGGCTCACATTTATTTTACTGTTTAATATTATAAGTGTTTGGGGACTTTACTAGTTTGATGATGTTTTTATGATAAAAAAAAATTGCCATAGGAACTTAACTCTTGTTTATTTCAATAGTCTATGATAACATTGATTTTGTTATTCTTCATTGTTTTGCTTAAAGTCAGTTTCCAAGAACCTATCATCGACGTTAAGTGGTGACTTACTGTAATGATTTCAACCACACATATCACTTTCCCTGTTTATTCTGAGAGCCAATTAATCTGAACGCTCAGCCCTTGCATATGTTTTACATTTGCAAAGAAAAAAGAACGGACATTTTCACTCAGAGCTGCAGCGTGTGTGTGTGTGTGTGTGTGTGTTTCTTTGATATATGTGCCAGGAAGTGAACAAAACAGCCGGGGACTCTGCCCCCAAGAAGTCTCTATCTGGTTCGGCACCTAAAATTCTGGCCACACGTACCTATGTGTAGCATGTAGAAAATGCCATCTTACATTCACACCTTGCACATGTCACTCCTGCTGTGTATTATTACGTCCTAGGTAGCAGTGTGAGCCGACTGCACTTCCCACTCAGACTTGACTCACCGGGTGACCCAATTTTTAGTTCAGAAAAAGTGGTCACGGTCTTGATATGAGCGGGCCATGTTGAGCGCGGAGTCCTCAGGCAATGTTCTCTAACAAGGACAAGTGGCAGCGAGATTTCAGACACAGCCGCTCTCTTCAGATGTGGAAGAGGGAAAAAAGAGGAGGCAGCTGTGTTCCCGAGGCCACTCGCCCTGCTGATTGACCTTGTCTGTTTCTATTTCACCGACAGGGCCTTCCTTTGTAGAGCTCTACTCTCTGCCCCTGGTCACACACCCAAGAGGGAAAATACCCTCTCCTTCCTCCCACCCCTCACCATTCCTTCCTCCTGGGCTCATGCCTGCAGTGCTTTCTCCTTCAGCAGAGTTTCTGGATGTCAGTACTCTGACCAGAGAATTCTTTGTTGTTGGGGACCGTCCTGTGCATTGGAGGATGTCCTGTAGCATCCCGACCTCCACCCACTAGATTTTAGTAGCACCCTTCCAGCTGTGAGGAACAAAATGCCTTTGCCATAACCAATGTCCCAGGGAGGGGCAAGGTCTCCTCCAGGCGGGAATACTGGTGCACATGCGACTGAGAGAAGGCAGGAACGCACCGGGACACTGGCTTGTCTCAGCAGAGACAACGGCAAGCTGGCTCTCCCCCGCCTACGAGTGACAGTAAGGCGATCACGTGAAAACCAAGATCCGAGCACCCGCCGTACGCCAGGCACTCTGCCGATGCTTCACTGAAAGTGTCCCTCCTTCTCATCACCTTCCTGCCAGGAGCCCATTTCCAGCCCCATGTGCAAAGTGAGAAGAAAAAGTGTGTATAGTAGTACCCCCCTTATCTGCAAAGGGGTATATTCCAAGACCCCCAGTGGGTGCCTGAGACCACAGACAGTACTGAACCCTGTGTATGCAATGTTTTTTTCTATACAGTGATATACCACATAATGCAGTCAGCAATGGACCGCATAGTGGTATACCATGTAGCCTAGGTTTGTGTAGTACACTCTATGATGTTCTTATAATGACGGAATTGCCTAATGACACGCTTCTCATAACATGTCCCCATCATTAAATGGTGCAGGATGTATGTATATACTTGTCGTGGAGTTTAATTTATAAATTAGGTAAATTTCGTGGATAGAAGATTTGTTTGTACCATAGATCTTTGCGACCCCAGCATATAATTTTTTTCTTTCCTTATTAAATCAAGAATGTTCACTTTGACACTGAAAGGAAGCACTTTACAGCCTCTTCTTGTCATATCCAAATGGCGAGCATCACTAGTCTTGTGCTTTGGGTCCATTGTAAAGTAAAATAAGGGTTACTTTAACACAAGCATTGTGATACCCTAGGACTCAATCTGATAACCTAGCGGGCTACAAAGTAACTGTCAGGCAGGGAGTGAATGCGGTGTGGAGATGATGGACAGAGGGATGATTCAACCCAGGTGGCACAGAGCAAGGCGGTCTGAGATACCATCACACTCCCCAGAACGGTGTACAATTTAAAACTTATTAATTGTTTTATTTTTAGAATTTTCCATTTAATATTTTTGGACCGCGGTTGACTGCAGGAAACAAACTTCAGGAAGCAAAACCACAGGCTGTGAGTGGTGTGTGGGAGGCGGGGTGGGAGAGGGGACTGCCGTACAGAGTTTAAGTAACTTGCCCTAAACTACCTGAAAAGTGACAGATCCGTTCGAAATTTGGGTGCTCTACTTCTAAACCCCATGTACCTTCAACTACAATACCAAGCAGCTCTAATCAGTTGGTCCATCTCTGCGGCTTGTCATCTGATATGCTCGCCACTGTTCCTGAAAGGGAGTGTCTTGCCTGAGGCCACACTGATAGCAAAGTCAGTGCTGGGAGGCTAATGCTCTTTGTACAACCCAGCTCAGGAGAAGCTGTGAAAAGGTAACTCGGGCTCTGGAGTTTCCCACGTTCCTGTGCGCAGCACGCCTGGATATTTGGTGAGAAAAGCAGCTAAGAGAAGAGTGTTCGATAGAAGTAAGAGCTCTGACTGAGGTCTGACAGGCCTGAAAATCATCCCACCGCTGCCACTTTCTAAGTACATGAACTTGAAAAGTAAGAAAAAGTACCTGGCCCTGGCCAGTTTGGCTCAGTGGATAGAGCATTAACCTATAGAACTGGAGGGTCATGAGTTCAATTCTGGTCAAGAGCATGTACCTTGGTTGCAAGCTCAATCCCTGGCCCCAGTTGGGGTGCATGCAGGAGGCAACCAATCAATGTTTCTCTCTCTCCCTTCCACTATCTCTAAAAAAAAAAAATCAATAGAAAAAAAATTTGGGGGTGAGGATTAACAACAACATAAAAAAAGTACATGAAGTGGAGCAAGACCTCTTTTTGTCTTAGTTTCCTCATCTCTAAAAGGAGAGAACTGAGTTGGTTCAATGAGGCCGTATAAGTAAAGCACTTGGCATGGTGCCTGACATGCAGGAAGCATTAAAAACTGTTAGCTCTTATGATTGGATTTAGTTAATATTCTAGTTCTCCTAAATGATTCAGGTTTATCATCAAGGTCTATAACATTCTTTTCTCTGTCCACGGACTGTTCTTGTTCACACTCTCCCTCATGGAACTCCAGTATTTCCACAACTTGCTTCAAATCTCTGACTCTACCCTACACTATCCCTTTTGTTTAAGCCTGTCTGTGCCATTTGCTTCACAGGGCAGATAAAGGCCCTGGGAAGTATATTCTCCTTTATTCTTTTCACTCTGAACATATTTGCAAAGCCTTAGCAATTGATATCAATATATGTATATTTATACATCACCTTCTTCGATTCTTTCTTAGAGCTGAGATGACTTTCACCTTTAAAACCAAATCCATTCTCTTTTGCCACCTTCCAGAATTCCTTTCTTCAGTGAGCCCTTCCTCCCACTCTTCTGTCTTTAATCTTCTCCACTCCACCAGGTTTCTCCCCTTCACTAGCAAATGCAGAAGCTAGGAGACTAGTTTTCAGGCTAAATCTTTTTTTCTAAATAATGGGTTTTTTTCTTTAATATATTTTTACTGATTTCAGGGAGAAAGGGAGAGAGAAAGAGCTAGAAGCATCAATGATAAGAGAGAATCATTGATCAGCTGCCTCCTGCACGCCCCACAGTGGGGATGGAGCCCACAACCTGGGCATGTGCCCTGACTGGGAATCGAACTGTAACCTCCTGGTTCAGAGGTCAACGCTCAGCCACTGAGCCATGCCGACTGGGCCTGAGGTCTTTTTATTAATATTAGGGTTGGGTAAATGTACAATGTAGAGTCTGGTAAGAAGTACTATTTTTTGCTGAAAATCCATGGATTCCCAATGTAGACTGAGGGACAGTGACTCCTGCAC
>NW_006288434.1:1392757-1405580 GCF_000327345.1 Myotis davidii
ACTCACACACACTTGTTGTCACCTGGGGTTTATCTGCTAATCCAAGCAGGCTCTGTTTTCAAGCACTAAGACAGTGGTTCTCAACCTTCCTAATGTCGCGACCCTTTAATACAGTTCCTCATGTTGTGGTGACCCCCAACCATAAAATTATTTTCGTTGCTACTTCATCGCTATAATTTTGCTACTGTTATGAGTCGTCATGTAAATATCTGATATGCAGGATGTATTTTCATTGTTACAAGTTGAACATAATTATAGCATAATGATTAATCACAAAAACAATATGTAATTATATATGTGTTTTCCGATGGTCTTAAGTGACCCCTGTGAAAGAGTCGTTCAACCCCCAAAGGGGTCGCAACCCACAGGTTGAGAACCGCTGCTATAGAGGAACATGGCAGTGTGTGTGAGGAAAAACACTGAATTAGGAGGCAAGAAACCTGGTCCAATTCTTCTTTCTTTGCAGAGGCCAAGGTAGACCCGGGTAGGATTTTGTCCCAAAATAATCAGTGTTGCTGTGTGGCCTAAGGGCCAGAGATTCATCTGGGTGGTTCCTTGGAGCAGCAGTAGGAAATACCAAAGAAAGGATAGAAATCTTTTATCATCAAAGTTTAAGGCCAGAGAGGCCATGTTCCATTAACAGCTCAAGGAACATTTGAGCAGTTATAAACTGGAGACAGAAGGAAGGAAATCAGAGGTGAAGTGGAGACAACATTGCAACCAGGAGGAAATGTGAGAACTGAGTTAAAGCCTGGGGTGAATGACACATCATTTAACTTTTAGATTAGCTGAGACTCACTTATATTGATTATTGCATACCTGCGTTATTGTCTTGCCTTTGCCATTTATCCTCCAAAATCCTAATTAGGAAAGGCATCACACACTGATTGCACCTTCCTCTCCTTCCAGTTTGCCTGCACATCAGCTTGATTCTACTTCACCAACACTCCCATGCTTCCATTTCCTCCCTGGAGTCAGTACTGGCTAATTTTGAAACACATCTCATCAAGTGTCCCAAAAGCAGTTTCATTCTGTTCTGGAGAGGAACATATATTAAAAAGAATTGACACAAATAATAGTAGACACAAAGTGCATATCTTAATCTGAACTGGCGTAAGCCATTGGCCTGATACATTCCAAGGATTTGGAATGGGGGAAGGACACCCTAGGATGAATTTGAGACTAACAGGATCGCACTTTGAAGAGAAAGTGCAAAAACATTTGGCAAAACCTGAGAGGAAAGCAGAGAACTCCCCTGCTCTCAGAGAGGAGTCTTAACACCCATGATCCCTCCCTGTTTCTAACACTAGTTAGGGAATGAGATGAAATGGGTCTTTCTTGAAAAACCAGCCAGCCCACTTTCCACCTCACCACCAATTATTATATCTATTTATTAGATTAAGTGTTCATAATCTAATGTGTTCAACACTTCCTGTAACAATATCCAACATACTTTGGGGAGATTAGTTCTAACTATCTGGGTCCATTGATAACAAGTCAAAACAGATTTTGCTTCTAATCCATAATCCATAACCAAGCCTTAGAGCCATCTACCATATCATTGCTACCAGTTTTTTTGAGCCTATGGTTGTGCTAGGCTCTTTTCAAAAAAATATATTTTATTGGTTTTCTGCAGAGAAGAAGGGAGAGGGATAGAGAGTTAGAAACATTGATGAGAGAGAAATATCGATCAGCTGCCTCCTGCACATCCCCCACTGGGGATGTGCCCACAACCAAGGTACATGCCCTTGACTGGAGTCGAACCTGGGACCCTTCAGTCCGCAGGCCGAAGCTCTATCCACTGAGCCAAACCGGTCAGGGCATGTGCTAGGCTCTTTTCTTACAGTAGCTTATTTAATCCTCACAACTCTATAAAGGAAGTGCGTACTATTATTGTCTTTGTTTTTCAGATGAGAAGACTGAAGGCACGGAAAGATTAAGTAACTTGCAATAAGTCACAGCAGCTATTACATGTCAGAACACAGGTTAGAGGCCAGGTCTGACTGCCCCAGCATCTGCCCTCTTATAATGCTACATTTCCTCAAATCAGCTGGAAAGAGGCAGAAACCACACTAGATATAGCAGCCCAACCAGGCCAGCAGCCTTTCTTGAAAGGTAAAAGGAATCATGGCTAAAGAAAAGGAAGCCATAGTTCTTAAAGAAGTTGAATATATTTTGCCTCTCTATATCTAGTATCTACCTCTTGAGTTTGGATTTTACTAAAACCTGTGCTCTGAAAATCAGAAGCAGTCAAATGTGTTTATCTTCAACCCCCGTCTTGTAAGTTGATGTGTAGGAGAGAAAGAGGTGTGAATAATAACAGCTCTCCGTTTGGGGTCATTACCCACGTGACAGGTATTACACTCCAGTTTGCACATATTGCCTCATTTATTCTTCTCACAGCCTTATGAGTTTGGTGCTGTCGAATCCCGGTTTTACAGATGGATATGCAGAGAAAATAGATACACAGAAAGGTTAATAACTTGCCTTAGGTCATAGAGCTAGTAAGTAAAAGAACAGAGATTTAAACCTGGGCATTTTTATGCCAGAAACTGAGATCTTGTGCCTTCTTAAGGAATTTCTGGGGCCAGTGCAAACTGGAGGTTAAATGGCACCTGTTTTGTTTTGTTTGCAACAGAGGTTCCCAATATTCTCACAGTCTCTGCAGGACCCGCCGAGACACTGTTCTGCCACCATAGCCCTCCCTCCACCTACAAGCTACATAAAAGACGCTATGAAATTCCCTGAGGGTTTGCAGAGGCAGGGAATGACGATGATTTTGGATAGAGTCACTTTCCTACCCTAGGAGCCCCCCATCCTTACCTGAGAACCAGGAGGGGAGCCTGCTCCTTGCTATGTTAAGCCAAGTGAGAAGCCTTCAAAACAATCAGTTAGGAAGCAAAACACGCAGTCTTTGGAGTTGGAAGGATGCAGGGACCAGGGTCTCACCTACACCTGAGAAGTCTGAATGGAGAGAGTCTGGGATCACCACAGGGTCTCTAGCAGCCTAGTCCAGAGTGGGGGGATCCCTAGGTGGAAAGAGTTAACATTGGACATTCACCATCCACAAGACAATAAGCCCTAAGACTTTCCCTGCCCCTTGCCTGTCCTCCCAACCCCTGTAATCAAACCTGAAGAAGCCCAAAGCAGCAGAGGCTGGTAGCTGGGGGAAGGGCAGTGGGAGCAAGGAAGAAAAACTGACTCTCCTTCCCTGCCCGCCCCAGCTTTCAGGGCCTGAGGTGGGACTGTGCTCAGAGAAAGGAGGAGTTTTAACTTACTTTTTCCAAAGACAAGACCCCAGTAGAGAGTTAGAATGAAGCATAATGCTCTTTAGAGCCCCATATTGGAATAAAGTAAATTTAGAATAAAATTCTGCGTACTCCCGTGCTAGTTAAATGATTTGGGCAAGGAATGTAATGAACTTTAAGTTTCCTTGAACAACAGCAAAAAAGAAAATTAAATGAAATACTGCATGCAGTCTCTTTTATTGCCTGACACATGGTAAGCAATCAATAAATAATAGGAATTATGGCCCGGCCAGCATGTCTCAGTGGTTGAGCATTGACTTATGAACCTAGAAGGTCAGAGTTCGATTCCCGGTCAGGGCACATGCCTGGGTTGTGGGTTAGATCCCCAGTATGGGGTATGCAAGAGGTAGCCAATCAATGCTACCTCATCATAGCCAATCTCATCATTGATGTTTCTATCTATCTCTTCCTTCCTCTCTGAAATCAATAAAAAAATATTTTTAAAAATAGGAATTATTATTATGATTGCCTGTGATGTCATGTGTTATTCCCCTGGTAAGTGTATCAGCAGCCCAAGCAGCTTTTGCAGAGTAGCCTGCATTGCCATCGCAGTGTAGCATGAGAAAATGGTGTGCACTTTGGAGAAAGACAGACCTGGGCTCAGTTCTCGTGTTTTCACTTAAGGATTATGTGATCTCAGGCACAGCACGGTTTTTACTTTCTGAGACAGTGTCTTCACCTGGATTTTTGTCTGTCTCATTCACTGTCTTTTTGTTCTCTGGAGCCTGGAACACTTCAAGGCAGAAAGAATAAATATTTATGGAATGAATGAATTCTTCCGTAAAATGGTGATAACAATACCTATCTCATACGGATTGGAGGATTAGAGGAGATGATGCCTATGGCAAGATAATACATTGGCACTTTAATTCTACCTTATTCTTGCTTCTCTGGGAAATTCCAAAAAGTGAAAAGCTGATTTTTCTTTTCCCCTCCTCCTTCTCCCATGTCCTAGTAGCATAGGCCTCTGTCTTGGACTTCCTGGACACTACAGGGAAAAAACTTCTTTGGGCCCAGCTTCAATGGCTCAGTGGTTGAGTTTTGACCTATGAGCCAGGAGGTAACAGTTTGATTCCCGGTCAGAGCACATGCCTGGGTTGCTTGCGAGCTCCGTCCCCAGTGGGGGGCATGCGGGAGGCAGCCAATTGCTGTTTCTCTCTCATTGATGTTTCTATCTCTCTCTCCCTTTCCCTTCCTCTCTGAAATCAATAAAAAAATATATATATATTTAAAAAACTTCTTTGGTTGCTTAAGCTGCTCTAAAGACAACCCACATAAAGACCCATCAGGGAGAAGTGGATCCTTGTGGGGAGAGTTACAGAGAGGAGACAGCGAGGAGGCCTGTGATTGAGGAATAAGGGAGTGTCCCCTCCCCCAGATACTGTATAAAGGGGGGCTTGGGGAAGAGCCAGAAACCTGCTCCCAAAGATGGCAAAAGCCCTAATGGAGTGACTAATGGAGGAGAAAGGGTTTAATACCAAGCATCTCAAGGCTGGGCAATGGCCCAGGGACTAAGATGACAAAGCGAGAAGACACAGAAAATAAATATCTTCATAACAATGGACCAAAGATGAGAGGTCTTTTCCTAGCCTCCTGGTTTATGCAAATTTCTGAGATTATGGCACCCACCCCCACCCCAAGGGAGTGGAAGAAGCCTACGCTCCAGCAAGGAATCAAATATATATTCTAACTCTGACCTCCTTTCTACATTCTAGACCACGTTTACAACTGTTGGGTTCTAAAGAATTTCACCAGATTGCCCCACCAGCACTTCAGACTCAAGATGAACTCATTGCCTTGCTTTCCACATGGTTTCTCTTCCTGAATTCTCTAGTCCTGTGACTTTCCTGAATTCTCTAGTCCTGGGAATATCCTGAATTCTCTAGTCCTGTGAATATCCTGGATTCTCTAGTCCTGTGAATATCCTGGATTCTCTAGTCCTGTGAATGTCCCTACATTTTCATTCACTCCATCTGGGAAAATAAATACCTGTTTTTACTCCTCCCACTCTACCCCAAATTAATAGTTGTATCCTGTAGACTTGACTTCCTTAATATCTTTAAAACATGACCCCTTAATTCAATTGCTACAGCTTCAATTCTGGTTTCCACTCTTCACCATGTAATAGCTACTAGCCTTCCAACTGTTTGTCCTGCACCCTCTCTCTGACGTCTCTCCAGAAGGCCTTTATTGTAGTAGTCTTCCTGGAGCGCAATTCTTATCCCATTGCTACCCTATTTATAAATCAAGCCTACACATCCTGCAATTGCAAACCAGAATTCATAGAAAATCTCTCACCTGCCATTTTTCTCCAAGACACCTCCCAACATTTTCTACTATGATTCTTTCCACAAATCACATGGTCTTGCCAAATGGCTTTGTACATACATGCTCTCCCACCTACTAAAGTCCTCTCATCCTTCAAGGCCCACATCAAAGGAAACTTCTGTGAAGTCGTCCCTGAGCTGCTCTCTCCTGCGCTTAAACTCTCATAACATTTATCTTTCAAGGCACTTCTCTTCTGAACTGCACTTAGTGTTCCCAGTCTTGCTCCCTCCCATCCATACCTTGCCTGGGGCCAGAGCAACTTTTCAAAAATGCAAACCAACTCTATCCAAATTCTTCACACATGTACGCGTGCACACACACACATCTCTATCCATATATCTTCCATATGTTTTATTTTTCAAGGGTTGCAGGGTCACTGAAGGGGAGGGGTTACAGGGAGAGTGCGTCTAGACAGATCCATAACAGTTCTTATTCTACTGCCAATCAACCAAATTGCTTTTGTTCCTCACCATCACTTTCAAAAGCACACCAATCCATCCCATATACAATCATTGTATTTATGTCACCTCTATGCTCAGAAACTCCAATAATCCCCCTTGCTTTCCATTTAATTCTCAATATTCAGTCTGTTACAGTCCTCTAGCGCTCTCGTACATGTCTCATGCTCCACTACACTCTGTGCTTTGCTCTGCTGTCCTATGCCAATTCAACACTTTCCTCTGAGACTTTCCTCAGAAACTGTTCTGGTTTTTTCCTTCTATCTGAAATGTCCTTGTCTGGTCACCCCAGGAATATGTGAATTCCCACTCTCAGAATCCCTAGATCACTTTATTTGCACCCCTTTTATGACACTTGCCACATACTACTTGGTACCTCAGTTTTGCAATAAATGTATTATCCCGTTACCAAGTTGAAAGTTCCTATGTTAGATAACCAGCCTGTCTGTTTCCCCAGTGTGCTGGCTCATTTTATAGATCAATTTAGCTAGGCTGTCAGTGCCCAGAGCTTTAGTCAAATAATAGTCTATATATTACTATGAAGATAATTTGCATGTGATTCAGATTTACGATCAGCTGATTTGTATGTAAAGCAGATTAACTTTCATAATGTGTGTAGGCCTCATCCAATCAATTGAAGGCCTTAAGAGCAAATATTCAGGATTCTCAGGCAAAAAGGAATTCTGTCTCAAGATGGTAACAAACGTCCTGCCTGAGTTTCCAGCCTACTGCCCTTTCCTTTGGATTTTGGGCTCAAGACTGCAGCATCAACTTTTACTGAAATGTCCAGTCTGTCTTCCTGTCCTACAGATTTTAGGCTTGCCAGCCCCCATAAACACGTGAGCCAATTCCTTGAAATATCTCCTTATTGATATATTCCATATACATATATTCTGCTTCTTCAAAGAACCTTGACCCTTATGCCCAACTTGGGTTATATCATTAGCTCACATTTAATTTTGTTTTAAAATCGAACAATTAATCTCCCTTTTTTGTTTACCTCGATAATGCATGTCCTTCCTCAATAGAAGGTCTCTCCCCAAACCCCCAGACACAAGATAGGTTGGGCGCTCCAATGGGCTGGAAAATTGTACCTATCTTCTGAAAAGCCCCATTCTCAGCATCAGGGGGTCTTTGCCCAAAAATAAAAGTGCTCTGAACCAGGCACTGTAGCAATCCTGAGCAGTCCCTGCCTACTCCTGGTCATGCTCTGCTGACAAGGAACTTGTGTGACAATATATCCTCAGGGTGCAGGGAAAGGATGGAGTAGCAACTCTCCTCAAGTCTTACACTCTGGCTCACAGCACACATTAGTTGGCCTTGATTTCCAAAGCCATAACAGTTGTTGACTCAGCTCTTTGAGTTTAAACACACACATACACACACAAAACTCCCTTGGCCAACAGGTTCTCTAACATCAGCCAGATCCTGACAACCTGTGTCTATTTCTTTTTCTTTTTTTTATGATTTCAGAGAGAGGAAGGGAGAGAGAGAAACATCAATGATGAGAGAGAATCATTGATTGGCTGCCTCCTACATGTCCCCTACTGGAGATCAAGCCTGCAATCTGGGCATGTGCCCTAACTGGGAATCAAACTTTGACCTCCTGGTTCATGGGTTAATGCTCAACCACTGAGCCACACCTGCCGGACCCCTGTTTCTATTTCTAAGGATGGCACTGGCCTTGGCCACCACTCTAAACCGTCTACCATCTTAAACTGTGCTTTCCCTTGAGGCCCTCATTTATAAACAGCTGTCCTCAGCCATGGTCATTTCCATCCAGACACGTTACAGAACAAAGTTCCCTTCCTCTAAGAACCCTTGTTGGTTCCTGTCCTAATTTCCCCCACATCTACATCACTAAAAGGCACCACCAAAGTTGTGCCTTTCCAAAACAAAGAACGTGTGCTCCAAAGTAAGTTAGCATTTCCACATCTACCTATCACTATCTCAATGGCAACTTTCTCACTGTAAAACCATGTCATCGCCACATCTCCTTCATTTATCTCTCAGGAAATATACCTCGAATGAATCAATAATCAATAAATCAGTTCTCCTTTGGTCCATGCATCCTGTCTTTCCCTCTCACTCAAGACCTCAGGAATTTCTCCTACATCTGAGTACTATATGCCATGGCATTTATATTTAATAAAACTACACTGCAATCTCACATTTACCATATAGATGTTGGGTGTATGTGGTTCAAGGCCTTTTGAAGCCCAGGCAAGGGGATCTGTATTACATTTGGTAAGCAATGGGGAGCCACTGAACCTGTGCACTTAATTTCAAAGTAATAAAAGATTAATTCTCTACTTTATTAAGGCTGATACTTTTTAGAGCAAGGAGAGTTTTATTAATTTGTTTTCCTTTACGAGATGCTACTGGTAGACCTTTCATGCCTGCAAGGCAGAATCAGAGATGCCATAAACTCATGTAAAAAAAAACAAGTTCCAGATCGGAAAATTTTTAAATACTCCTCACTTTTGCCAACCACATTTCAAAAGAAAGGGTGTTTGCATGTTCAAGGTGAAATCCCATGGAAATACGCCTCACGCCAAGTATTACAGAATAATCATTTCTACATTTTTGCACTGGCACCATCTTCAAAATGTTCTCTCAAACTGCACAATAGACATAGGTATAAATTAGCCAGGCTAATTATCCAGACTTGTTTAGACTAATCAAGTGATGAAACAGCTTCAATCTGTTGGGTTTTCCTTGAGCAACTTACAATAAAACATGAACTTGTTATGACTAGTAAATTGCACAAACACAATTTGCGACGAAGAAAGACATTCTGTGTTCCCTGGATGCTCACAAAGCCCCATCCACCGCCAAGTCTGCCTCCAAAGGCACTTTGAAGAAAAGTCTGTCTCCTTGCAGCAGAAAATCAATACTGCACGCTGGAGGGGAGATGGAGAGTTAAAACGTCCTCTCGTGGGCGAGTAAACACCACCTTGGTGCCCGGGATGGCGCGGCGCACACCTGCAGGCTGCGAGACAGACTCAGAATGAAACCCTCTTGGAGCAAAGTGGTGAAGCCAGGCGAAGCCTCAACCCTGGAGCTGGCACCGCAGATGCGGCGCCCTTTGCCTTATGTAATTTCATTTCTGTGCAACCACAGATCAGTGGGCGCCTGCAACATTACCTAATGTGCCATTTCCCCGCCTGTAATTCCAGCAGACCTATTCTTTGCACACCGATTTGCCTGGCTGCCTAGTAAATCCACAGGAAGGAGGGAGGGAAGGAGGGAAAGGCAAAGTTTTTAGCATCACACTGTGTTCCTGGCCTCCCCTTTATCTCAAACTACCTGCCCCTCCCACAGATAGAGAAAACCACAGGCCCCAGAGCTTCAGTGAAAAGGAGCCTTGCTGGGCCCCTTACCCAGCTCTCCCTGCTTTCTGAGAAAGATAAACGTTGTTCACATCTTGTGTGTCTTAACCTGGTTACGTGTCCTTCTCCCCAGGCCCAGCACAAAGCCTCCTTTCCTCTTGGCACCTCTCTCCCTTGCTGCTCTCCTGTTTTCCCTGAGTTGCTCGGGTAATTCCGGCTTCTCCCCACACTGAGTCAGATTCCAGTACGGGTTGCAGAAAGCTTCTAACGTCATTCCTCGATACCGAAGGGAGGCAGGCTCCCACTGCTTGCAGCAGCCCACATCCTCAGAGGCTAGTATTTTTCTTGATGATGAGATAACACACTGTTCCGAGGTTCGCGGGCTGGGAGCCATTGTAAAAGCAGGGCTTTGAAAACACAAAACATTCATTGCCGGGTCCCAGGAACAAAATTCACATCTCTCTTTGTGCCACCACAAAGCTCTCCAACAGCCCCCGCAGAAGGCAGCCCTAACCACTCCTGGCACGTCCACGCTGTGAGAGGCACACGGGGGAGCTGGTGCGTGACGCTGAGGCGCCCTGGGTGGATCAGGAGTCAGAATGAGCGGCTGCTGCCTCTCCGCATCAGAACTCTCTGAGCCCTTTTCCAAGGGGAGCGCTCCATTTTTTTTTCTGTTGGTCTGTTTCACTATTAATTAGACCAGAATATGAAATAATTCCGGAACTGTTCTCTCTCCTAATATGAGACGAGGTGCTCTTGAGGGCAGAGTAGATGCAGTAAGGGAAGCGCATGCATACACTTGGATGTACACAGTCGTCATGCTTTTTGGTAAATGTGGCTGAATTGCATTTTAGCAATCACACCGAAGCTCTTGGGGTCTTTGTTATTGGACAACATCTTACCGTATATCTGCTGATAAAACATAACAATTTTGGCGGTATGGTTTTTCTCATGTATTTTTCTTTTCAAAGGGAACACAGTTTTCCCACTTTAAAATGAGCGTAGGAGTGTGTGTTTCTTCAAATTGAAAAATCTCCTAGATTTCTGTTTATCTAGGGCAGTGCTCATTAAGGCTAGATTTTGAATACTCTACAGTCAGATTCTGGAATAACCCAGGCATAACTTCTGTATCCCACACAAGCCCTTTAGTTTGACATGCTCAGGACAACATAGCAACGCTGCTTTAGACGGGAACATACCTTTATATCTCTGCAGGACTGCTGGCCCCTGGCCCAGCACCGCACTTTCTCTTCAGGCACAAAGAGAAGCCTGGGGCATACCTGAGGTACCTGAGATCCTTTTATCCTGATCACTCGACAGCCCTTCTCTTTTTCTGTCACATCGATTTTTAATTCACTTTAATAGTGAGTTTTGTAGCAGGAAGGACTTCCTAAAAATGAAATATGCTTATGATTGAGATGGCAATTTTCTTCTGGGTGAGGGCATTCTGATAAAATCGGACGCCCACTCCTCAGGTGTGCTGCAGAAGTACCTTGGAGATTGAAGTCAGTCTTAACCAACAAGTAAGCTGATTTCTTTAAGAGAGAGAGTGTGTGTGTGTGTGTGTGTGTGTGATGGTGAAATACACCTAACATACAAATTACTATTAGTGACATTTAGTATATTCACAATGTTGTGCGGCCATCACCACTGCCTAGTTCCAGAACATTTCACCCGAAAAGGGCACCTTTACTCATGAAGCAGTCGCTGCCCATCCTCCCTCCCCTCCTTCCCAGTCCCTGGCACCACTGTCTGTTTCCTATCTGCCTCTATGGCTTTGTCTGCTCAGGACATTTCATGTAAATGGAATCACACGATCTCTGGTCTTTTGTTCTGGCTTCATTCTTGTGGCATCAGCAACCCTTCTGGGTACAAATGATCTAATTAAATGTCTCGAGGTCCATCTTTCATTTCCATTCTCTCTGCCCTTCCCAGCCGCGCACCTGTGTTGTTGGCATCCTGTGCTGTGTGAGATGCTGGGCTGGGATTGCCACCCCCCGCGGAGCTCCTGGGGAGGGGCCATCACAAGGACAGCCCTTCCGCCTGTGGAGCTGGAAGAGCAGCTGATCACCCTCAAACTTTCCCAAGGCTTTTCATATTTAAAGTAAGATGCGAGAGGCACGATTTCCCTTCTTAAAAAATGTAAGTGACAATTAGCTGGTAACAGAAAATCTCCCCTCAAGTGTCACAACATGCTTGTACTTAACAGAGCCCCCCTCGCATCCGCATCTGCACCACAGATCAGCCCCAACTGGCATGTTTGCTTATGGCCAATGAGCTGGCACCGCTCACCTCCTGCCAGGTTCAAATCGTATTCCTGCCATGTATGAGAGATGTCGCCATGGGCCAGTTGGGGAACCACCTGAACCCTTAGGTGTAAAGGAAGGTCATTCCAAACAGTGGCTAACCTCACCGGATTGCTGCCAAGATCAAAGTCAAGAAAACAACCGCATTCACACAGAAAGCCTTGCCAATTGTGACCAGAACCTCCAAATATCCAGTAGTGTGTAAGCGTCATGAAGACAGGACCTCTAGCAACATTTCTGCTTTCACGCCTAATGCATCGTTCAAGACACAGTAAACATTACTTCATAAGGTTTTAGTGAGTTAGTGAGAGAAAGAATAATGCTGTTATTACTAGTCACCAGGGCAACACAACCAGCCTTCAATGAGCATCATCCATAGCAGTGATATGCAACCTTTGTCACCTCATGGCACACATAAACTAATTACTAAAATTCTGTGGCACTCCAAAAAATATATATATAATATTTTTTTGCTGATCTGACAAAAATAATAGGTATGATTTGGATGCATTCACACCAGATGGCTATTGTTGTGTTGGCTCTTGTCATTTTTTTTTTTTTTTTTGACAACCTAAGGGGAAGGAGGTCAGGGCCCCTGCCTAAATAGGAAAGAGTCAGTGCCCCTGACTAAATAGTCAGATATTGCATGTTTTATAAATTCTTGCAGCACACTCACCTCACTCTCCGCCCTCCTTCTAAACTCCTACAGAGGTTCTGTGTTGGGCTTTCCAGGAGCCAAAGCCAACTGGAAGCCAGGTCCTTGCTGGCCAGGGTGGAGGGAGCAGCAAACAGAGCCCCCAGCCCAAACCACAGCCACACAAAAGAGCCCAAGGAAGATGCCCAACTTCCCCCAGGTGGGGACCTCACAAGTCAGTGCACGTCACAAGATGGTATTACCCAAACCCTCCAACCCTCTCCACGATTTCCATCAAAATGGGGTTTGGAGAGAAGGGTGACTTGAAATCCTCACGTTCCTCCCTGGCCCCCGGCCCTTCTTCAGTCTATCACCTTGCCATCCATGGGCTTTATCTGTGGTAGTCACTGCACAGATCCAGAGGTAAGATGCAGCCCCTTCCACACACACACACACA
>NW_006288434.1:1405885-1421920 GCF_000327345.1 Myotis davidii
GATCCACTCACAAGCACACATACACACACACAATCCACTCACATACACACACACACATACACAATCCACTCACACACATACACACACACACACACACATACACACACACACAATCCACTCACACACACATATACATTGTGTCTACATTTTCTACATTGCAAAGCACTTCAAGTCGAACAAAGCATCCTTGTGCTTGGAAGTCCCTCACCCCTCCAGCCACCTGGAACACTTCACAGGCTGCCTAATGCTCTGTAGTTCCTCAGCCTCCCACCATGTCCTCAGGCCTCTCTCCCCTCTCCCACCTCTGCTCTCGTACCCTCTTCACCAGCACCAAAAAATGCCTCTTGTGTTGGGCAATCTGCCATTTCCTTCTGGGTCTCCCTGCGGACCAGTCAACACCCAAGCCCTCCACATCTCCCCTCTTCCCCGAGATGCCCTCGAGTGGTCTGCCTGCAGAGCCGGCTCCTCTCCTGCGGTGCAGTCTGCTGTCAGTCAGGAAGTTTCTCACCTCCTGCTGTACACTTTCCTAAAGAAAGCAGTTGATTTTTGTGTGATCCTTTGAGAAGTTTATTAATCAACTTGCATAAAAGCCTGTATCAGTGGCTTTCTTGTCTCGTACAATTCAGTTCCTCCTCTGAACATGTCACAGTGCGTTACCCCGCTCAGAGTTGGCATAGCTGAGCGTCTTGTAGTCCTTGGAGTAGCAAAGCCAGGGCACACTGAGCTCATCATTCTCTTTCAAAGGCTGATTCAGGCAGCTTAGGATCTCAGCTCTCTAAATTTACATTGAGATGAATCTTACTGCGTACAAGCTGCCGGTCCAATGTCGTTTTTATTTCCAAATCCTATACGGTTCTGTATCTTTAAGCGTTATATTTAAAATGCCATCTGCATGCCATGCCTTTTACCGACTTTACATTTGCCCTTAATGGAGGAGCAATTGTGAACAAATGGCTAAGCCCTTTCAGGAATGCTCCGACTGTTAGAAAGACCCTTCCTTTTCAGCACTGCAAGCCTGATAGAGAAAGCCAAGGGGACGTGGCCGAACCTGGCCCAGAGCGCTGGGGAACTCTCCCAGTTCATGCTGTTTCTTCTGGAGATAAGAAGGGAGTGTACTCACTCACAGTTTGACTTCAAGGAGGGAAAGGATCTAAAAGAGACTGCAGAATATGGGGGACACATTAAATTAGTATCCAGTAATTGACATCACAGAGAATGGGATTTCAGAGCTTCTGCCTGCATTGGTTTGCCTTAATCCAGACTTAAATATGTATTTGTAAATTCTCTATTGTTTAAAGTATTACATGTGTCTCTTTTTTTTCCTCCATTGACCTCTCCCCAGCTGTTCCCACCCCCCCACACATGTCCTCACCCCCCTACTGTCTGTGTCCATGGGTTATGCTTATATGCAGACCAGTCCTTTGGTTGACTCCCTCCCCCTGCTTCTCCTCCCCTGCCTTCCCTCTGAGGTAACAACATAGTATTCCATGGTGTAGACGTACCATAGTTTTTTAATCCACTCATCTGCTGATGGGCACTTAGGCTGTTTCCAGATCTTAGCTATGGTGAATTGTGCTGCTAGGAACATAGGGAGTGCATATCTCCCTTCTGATTGGTGTTTCTGGTTTCTTGGGATATATTCCTTGAAGTGAAGTGGGATTACTGGGTCAAATGAGGGCTCCATTTTTAACTTCTTGAGGAAACTCCATACCGTTTTCCACAGTGGCTGCATGAGTCTGCCTTCCCACCAGCAGTGCATGAGGGTTCCTTTTTCTCCGCATCCTCGCCAGTGCTTGTCCTTTGTTGATTTGTTGATGATTGCCATTCTGACCGGTGTGAGGTGGCACCGCATTGTCGTTTTGATTATACAGCTATCTTCATCTTTAGGCCCGATGCTCAGTCTTGTTTTGTTGTCTTATTTGCCGGATTTGGTGAATTTTAAAGTTTTTATACATTAAACACAATGTGAAATTATGTCTCTTTCTGTACCATCATCCGCACATCCTATTGCTCAGTTGTAGAAGTATTTTGTGTTTCTTGAGCTTTATGAACTACGTATACAGAGTTAGGGAGGCTTGAAGGAAGGGGATCCCTGCCTTCAGCATCAGCTCCGTTAATGAGTGTGCAAACTGGGGAGATGGAGCTTTAGTTGCTTTGAGCTGTGAATTATAGAAACACCACTGGAATGTCCTTAGAACTTAGGCCTCTCTTAGTTGGTTTCCTGTTATGTCAAGGTGCTGGATCTGGCATCTCTGCAATTCTCTTAAAAAGAAACCCTCCCCACATGATCACGTGATGTTTGCCACAACTGCCGACATCTCACTGGCTACAAGTCAAAGGCAGGAAGCAGGTGAGTAGTTGGGAGAGTTAGAAAGCACTGTCCTGGTATACTACTCTCTTTTTATCAATGAGGGAAAATGATTCCCCCAAATCCCCCGCCCCCAATACACTTCTTTTTTTTCTTTTTTTACCATCTCATTGGCCTGAACCAGAAGGAGGGTACTTTTATTAGACAGTGGCAGACAGACAGGGGAGAAGGTATTTGGGCATCGCTGGGACAGTTGCTGTTTCTGCAGCCTCACATGACCAAATGAGGCCCTGCGTGGGGAAATTCCCTAGAGCCGCGTGACTGTAATGATATGGTATATCTCAAATCAAGCAGTATCCTGCATAATTCAAATGGTGGCTATAAGGAAAAATAATTTTTTTAAAAAGGCAGAAAACGAATACAGTAGAAGAATCAGAAGTGCTTAAAGTGGCCAAGCACACAATTCCCTGGGCCTTTCCTCCTCCTGCAGGTCACTTACTAATAAATCAAAAGTAGGAGAGTGAGCAGCCACTTTTCACAAAATCACAACACGCTCTGAATGGGGAATAGATTGTCCTGATGAAGTTAAATCGGAAAACAAATTGGGGAAGGTCTGGCATCTACCTCACTGCCCTGCCCAACGGCCACGCGTGAGCCCACTTCCCAAGCACAGGCCCAGCCGGGTTCTGTGCGTGAAGCTGAATGAGTCAATGCAGCTTTAACAAGCGTTCGGTGGCTCGTAGAGACGTGTATCGTGAGCAAAATGTCACCGACTTGGCAGACATCATGTCAGAGAGAAAACATTCCAATAGAATGTCCTGGAACAAAATGTGAGCAACAAGCCAGGCTTTCTGAAGCAATCCCAGCACATGCAAAGGGGTGGGAGGACCAGAAAGATGGCAAATATAAGGCACCTAAAATAAAATTCCAAATTAATGCCTCTTCAGTGATGAATGCAGTGCCACATCTGGGGTTGTGGGAAATGTCACATCTGTGCTAAGCAGATTTAGGCTGGGCATTCATTAAATGCTTTGTGGTTGGCTGGTTATAGGATTTCTTGCCACCAGCGAATATCCATCAGCTTCTCAACATGCTGGTTCTGATCAGAGCTAATCCAGTCAAATCCAGGGGTGTAACGATGGCCCCTGCGGTTCAACAGCCACCTGCATTTGCTGCTCATTTAGCCAATAGACACGGAGTCAGAGGAGGAGCCCACAGGCCTGCCTTTGCTTGCTTGCTTCCCTGGACCGGGGAGGGGACATGGAAATGGAGGCTACAGGAAGCAACCACTTTAGGGGCAGGATGAGCAAAGGAAAGGGCCCAATCTCACCAGACAGGAGATGATGCCACAGCAGGCCAGCCTCGGGGACCCCAATGTCTCCACATAGAGTGCTTGCAGCCCAGAGCCCCCAGATAACAGGCACGCAAGCGCTGCGGGAAACTAATGACCGTGGGGCTGCTCCCGATCTGGTCCAAACAGAGCAGAGACCCTAACCCAGTTGTTCTCCAACCGGGACATTTTGCCACACACACACCCTACCCTCCAGGAGGTATTGGGTAATGTCTGCAGACATTTTTAGTTGCCATAACAGGGTGGGGATGCTGCTGGCACGCAGTGGGTAGGAGCTAGGGATTCCACACTGCACAGTACCACCTCCAACACCAAATTCCCCAGCCCCTCATGGCAATAGGGCCCAGGCTGAGAAGCACTGCCTTATCCCGAGAGGGAGGGAAAGGCTGAGGATGGGGAAGGGGCCTTAGCTGCATGTCACTTGTCTCTGTCACCAGCACTCAGTAAGTCATATTGAAAGTAATAAACCCGTTCCAAACCCAGCTCTACTGCTGCCAGACTTGAAAAGCTTGAACTCAATCGCATCCCTTCATCTCACTCTGCCTCAACTTCCTCACCTCTAACTTGTGCTGATACACATCTGCCTAATGGAGTTGGATTCATGTATTATTTTCTGAGCTTCATTATGGCCTTCTACAAATACTACTTATCTCCCAAAATTTTTCAAGGACTAGATAAATAAGTGAACTTACTATGGAACTGAAAAGACTAGACAATATAAGGGACAAAGGATTAGAAAGATGCCTCTTGCTTCTATAGAACTAAATGCTAATATTTTAGAGGAAAAAAAGCAGTGTAGCCATTTTCTTACTGACAGTTTTCTATGCATCAGAGTAGGATAACTACATTATATAAATGTTTATTCTCCAGTCTACTGCCCATGGAAGGGAGTAAAGGTTTGTCCCCGATGTAATTTTAAAAACAGGGCTCAGTCTTGGGACCTCTTCTTTTTTTGTCTCTATCCAGCCTAAAACTGTCTTCTCCAGACCAGAACTCTTCTTGAAATACAGACTCACAGTTGTCATTTAAATATCTCGTTGGCATCTCAACTTAGCATGTGTGAACTTGTGTGTTTAGGTTGCCCCTAACTGGTAACTCCATCCTTCAACGTGCTCAGACCAAAAACGTCGGAGTCATCTGTGACGCCCCCTTTCTCATATCCCCCATTCAACAGATCAGTAAATAGATCCAGAATCGAACTGCTTTCTGCCCTTCCACCATAGTCATCTTGATTGAAGCATCTCCTTTCCCCTGGATTATTGCAAAAGTTCCCAAATAACCTCCCTACAGCGGATTTTCAACAGATCAGCCAGAGTGATCCTATTACAAAATAAGTCAGATCTTATCAGTCCTCTGATGGAATCCTAGCAACGTTCCAATCTCACCCAGAATAAGAGCTCCAGTCCTTATTACATCCTCACAGGTCTCACCTCCCCGCCCCTCCCTCGCCTATCTGGCCTTACCTCTCACTTTGCTCCACTCTCCTCCGGCCTTTCCAGCCTTTCCTGATGGCCTTTGCATTTGCTGCTCCCCTGTCTGGAACTGCCACCCTCACAAGGGGCTCACATGTCACCTCTTCACTATTCTATTTAACACTGCAACCTCAATCAACCAAGGACCTTGTTTGCATATATGCATGGCCCATGGGCCTGGGGGAGGGGTCAATGGGGTAAAAGGGGGACATATGTAATATTTCAACACTCCTGTTCTCAGTAGGCTCTCAATAAATATTTATTAAATGAATGTATTATTAGAACACACACACACACACACACGCATACACACCTCCCAATGATAAACAATAATTCTTGGAGGAACAGTCCAATTTTACATGAGAAAACCATTCACTAATGTAACCTACTCTGCACAGTGTTCCCCTCTGAGCATGGATACACCATTTAACACTGGTTCCCAGGGCAACTTCAGCTCCCCTTTTCCGGTTCCATACAATGTCCAGGAGCCTGCAGATCCGTAGAAAACAAGGCCCATTGCCATACCTGTCCAACAGAAACTTTACCTTCTACCGCCTTCGCTTGCAGAACAACCTGGTGCAAGCCGGTAGTTAAAATTGTCCTTTACCTCGGACAGATCGAATTCTCTAGCAGCATGTTCTCGCCAGTGTTCCCCAAATTCGTTGTCAGCTGAAGGGTGGTGGATTTTTTTTTTAAAGTTTGGGATATCAATGTTGGCATCCCACTTCTTTTTAATTTTTTTTAATATATATATTTTTATTGATTTCAGAGAGGAAGGGAGAGGGAGAGAGAGAAACATCAATGATGAGAGAGAATCATTGATTGGCTGCCTTTTAGCTGGTGCATTTGGAATAGTAAGAGACCTGAAGAGATTACCTGCTTCTATCCAGGCAGGTAAATTACATGTGCTGAGGCCCGTGTGGTTTGGTGTCATTATTCAGAGTTTGGGGGCAAGCTCCTTAATCTCCTGGAGACTCTGTTTTCTCATCTGCAAAAGTGAAACAGTAACAGGACTGGAGATGGCTCTCTATCTGGACTGAGCCTTCCGTTATTTCTTGTAGTGCAGAGAGAAGGAAATTGCAGGACTCTGGGAGCCAGAGACCAGTCAAGGAAGTTTTCTCTCTCTCTTTCCCATCCAAGAAAACACTATAAAAATTCAGATATTACCCTTGCTGCTCCTATCTCTCTGCCAAAACTGGAGGACTTTGCAGTGTAACCGCCCTGAGCCTCTGACCTGGAAAACTCATTTAGTCAGAGAGAGGGTCCAGAGAGTTTACCTGCAACCATCATACACCTTAACCACCGCCTGGCAGCTGCTTCTGAGGCAAAAGAAGTTCTGGCCCTTTAACAGAATCCCAACAGGAGATGGTGCACCAAAGGAGACAACCAGTCATATCTCACTCCCATCCTTGGGAATATATTTATTTTGTTGTTGTTGTTCTGTCCTCTAATAGAAACATGGAAAACAAACTAGCATATTTTTAGAGAGATTTTCCCCAGGGAATTTGCAAACATTGCATGTTCCTTTTTCTCTTGACTACATATGGCCTATCTTCTGGGAAAGGACACTATAAACAGATCTTTATAGTGTCTTTACTAAGAAAAGCAACAACTGTTAACTCTAAATGCTTTCTAGAAAAAAAAAGAAAAGAACAATAAATTACATGGTGAGTATATGTGGTGGGGCTGTTGGCAGGGATCTGCTTAAAGCCCATGAAGTGGACTTCACCATAGGAGCTGAATAATAATTACATATTTCACAGGGGGTACTATGGGGTTTCAGTGAAATCAATACATAAATGCAAAGACAGTGCCCAAACACTGCACTTAATAGATGCTCGTTCCCTTCTGTCCCTTTCTCTTGCATCAGAATGATGGCTAGTTGAATACTTCAATAGCTCCCTCACGTATCTATTGCCCGTAAGCAACGGGGTCAAACAAGAGGGTGCCTTTTATTTAAGGAGCCGGCAAGAGTGAGGCAAGGCCTGATGGGTACAGGCTTTGTTCCCTCAGTGGACTGATTTCAATACATGCACGTGTTTTGAGAAGTAACAGATGAAAATCTATTAAGACATTTTTTAGCCATAGAAATGATGAAATTATTCCTCATTAACAGAGGACCAATTAAATGATACAGCCCTACCATTGAATACCAAGCAGATGTTACCAAGAATGATATAGATCTTGGTGAAGAAATTTGATCCTATTTTACACATATAGGAATTATGATATACGTGTGTGTGTGTGTGTGTGTGTGTGTGTGTGTGTGTGTGTGAAAGTTAAACATGGGATGTTTGATGGAAGAAGAAAAGTGGATTTTCACTTTGTTATGCACGTGGCAGAAACATTTGATTCTAATTGACTATGCATATGCTCCTCCACTTTTCCAAGCACTTAGGTGGGATTGTGTGACTGGTTTCTGACCGTGAAATGTGAGCAGAGTAACACACATCGCTTTCTGGTTGGCATACTTAAAGCTGTGAGTGCTTCAAGGGATCTTCCTACCACACAATGGAAGGCCCCTGCATCACTAGGTTACCCAAGGAAGACAACTTCTCAGGGGGTCTCTGACGTGAACCAAAAATGTAGTGTGCGTGTGTATATTGGGGAGGGGAGGAGGGACTTACTGTGTAAAGCCACTGAGATTTGGGAGTTAATTAATGTACTATATTAGATATATATTGGAGATAGCAAATTACTCCCCAAGCTTAGCAGCAAAAAGCAACACACATGTGCTATCTCAGGAATGGTTCTGAACCTGGACAAACAGTGGGTTCGAGCTGTCTGTCACTACTTAAACCAATTCAGCAGAAACAGGGTTGAATCATATATGAACGTTTATTCCAATATTGCTGGCAGTATTAGAGAGCAGCAGGTGATCCACAACAATCTGCCCTGCAGCCCACCGTAAGCCAGCTGCTTATTAGGAACTAGAGGCCCGGTGCATGGATTTGTGCACTGGTGGGGTAACCTGAGGGGATCGAGCTGAAACTGGCAGTCCGGTACCTCCTTCTGCTCCTGCCTGCCGCTCCTGCTCATCCCCGCCTAGCTGCGCCTGCCACTGCTGGATAGGCTCGCTGCCGCTCCACTGTAGTCTCGGGCTGCAGCTGCCAGCCGTGAGCCCTGCGTGCTGTGGGAGCACACTGACCACCAGGGGGCAGTTCTGTGTTGAGCGTCTGCCCCCTGGTGGTCAGCGTGCATCATAGTGACTGTTGACAGGTGGTTGGTTGCTTAGGCTTTTATATATATAGTTAAGTGCAAAGGAAAGTAGGCAAAAGGGCAGTTTACAGATATGCAGAAGGACTAGGGGATCTTCAAAGGGCTTAGTGATATGCAAAGCCTGGGGTCTTCAAAGGGCTGGTGACTCTGGTTTCTGGCTCTGTTTTCTGAGGGTGGGCTGCATCTCCAGGTGAGCTCCCAGGTCCTGAGTGCAGCTGCCAGCCAGGCTAGAATGTGCCTTCTTTAATCAGAATAAAATAACCATGGTTAATAGAGCAGGATTAATATGTCTTACAATACTAGCCGGTTCCCCAACATTTCTGCCCGTTTCAGTTCTGACTGAGGACCCTGATGAGGCTGCAACCACCGTGTTAGCCAAGACTATAGACATCTCGAGGCTCTGCTGGGGCTGTAAAATCTGCTCCCAGACCCACTCACGTGGCTGTTGTGAAGTCTCAGCTCTTCGGTGGCTGTTGGCCACAGACATTAGTGGCCTCTTCATAGGCCTGCCCAAGGCAGGACAGCTTGGTTCTCCAGAGGGAGAGGTTTGAGAGAAGGCAAAGAGACTCCAAAATGGAAGTCAGTCTTTTTATAACCTAACCTCAGAGGTGGCATCCCACCACCTCTGCCTTATTCCTTTTGCTAGATGTGAGTCACTAATCTAGCCCACGCTCAAGGGAATGAGACTTTCAAGATACTGAATATCAGGAGGCGGATTACTTGGAACATCTCAGAGGCTGACTATATCACAAGCATCATAGCCTAGCCTACCCTGAACAATGCAATGTTGTTCTCTACTCTGACAATATTTAGCATTCTTTTGTCAATTCCAAACCAAAAATTAACACCTAATAGTCCCATGTTTTTTAAAAGCTATCCAGCTAGAATCTCAGAATTTTTCTTACCCCCCCCCAAAAAAAATTAAAACATAGCCAGCTAATGTACTAGCCAAATGGTAAAAGTATCCATTTTGCCTCCAAAGTAGCCCGTTACTCTGCAGTTCTTAAATGTACATCTTAGAAGTGACTCATTTTATTCCTGCTCCATTTGTGCTTTTGTCACACTGACGACATTTCCTTTGGTGCAGTCTAAACTACTGAGAGGTCCCTGAGCATTTTCTCCAGAAAACCACTTCCCATGTCCTAAGTGTTAATTGTACAGAAAGTAGCCCCTACAGCAAAACATGCAAAATGAACCAGACAATAGCTTCCTTCTAAAGTCAGGTCCCCAAAGTTTACACCAAGCTCTGGAGATTCTGCCTTTCAGTAATTAGCTCTGATTTGCTCACGGTGGCTGCTGAATAGGCATCTCATTGTTTACCTTCATCTGTGCCATAGATCTTCAAAATTCTAAGGTAATCAGACAACCCGGAGATTCGTCTACACTGGGGCTAACAGCTCACCCAGCCAGGGGCATTTGGATCAGTCTTATAGGATTATCACTCACCTCTGGTATCTGTCTTTCTTGATGAAACTGAAAGGGAAGAAAGCGAATAGAATAACACAGTGAATGCCTTTAAATAAAGGGTAAGGATAAAATTTTTAAGGGGGGTTTCTCTATATTTGGAAGGAAAGGACTGAATAAGCAAAAGTCCAGAGACGTTTTTAGTAAAAGAAAATTCCAAGGTGCAAAGAAGCTGATGTAGGAGACAGGATGTAGAAGATAGGAAATAAGATCAAGCAGAATAGGGGATATTGGAGAGATAAGGTTGACCTTGATGGTGTAGTAGATTTTAACTCTCTACAAAGCAGTCATCAAATTCCTCGCCATTTTGAGAGTGGACACGCTTTGATCGCCTGTATTCCTTTTAAAACTGGGTAAGATTCCAGTGAATCTAACAGCATGGTAAAGTTGGCAAGTGACTGTAAATCATTTTAAATAGTAGCAGTTTGTAAAATAATGGGTCCTGTGGGAAGAGAGTGAGGAGTTTTCACCACAGCTGGGTAGTCCCTATAATTTCCCTCAATTTTCCTCTAAAAATCCCACATCAGCAATGTAATTGTCTGCCTCACTCTCTTCCTTCCACCCCCGATGGAAGAGAGGGAGCAGTGAAGAGAATAATAATGTGACATTCAATAAAGTGTTCTCTGCAAGACCCTGGGCTGGGCTGGGGAACTGGGCAGGACCCAGAGGACGGCACTTCTGGGCACAGACTATGCTTTGCAAGGCCAGAGCCATCAGCGGAGCCCTGGGGGGTGAGGAGAGGGAAGATTTATAATGTTGGATTTTGTCTCCATCTCTTTCCAGAGCATATTGACTCATGTTTATTTTATTTTTACTCACTGGCTTTCACTCAGGTTTCATTTGAAAGAGCTTGGAGGCACACACATACACAAAAGAAAGAAAAACATTTTTAAAAAAGAAATTGTCTAGGATTTCTATACCAAAGACCAGCCTTTCTATTCTTTCTTCCAAGAATTAAAGTTCTTTTAGGCATAGGAGGGAGGAAATATCAAAACTAGTAACAGACACATCTATAGATATAAAAGCCTAAGTGACTGTTATGACCAGACGACTGGTTGCTATGATGCACACTGACCACCAGAGGGCAGACACTCAACGCAGAAGCTGACCCCTGGTGGTAAGTGTGCTCCCACAGCCAACCTCCCGAGGCCAGCCAACCTCCTGTTGTCCCTCCCCATGGCTGGCTGGCCCGACTGGCACCCGATAGGGACTGGGGAGATGAAGTTGAACATAGTCTGATTCGAAGGCCCTTGCTCTTAATTCCTATAGTGTCCTACTTCCAAAAAAAAAAAAATCAAACAGGCAATCAAATACATTATTTATGGGGTGGAAAGGCAAAGCTCTGGCATACTCAAAGCCTGACAAATAAGCAAGATTATATTCATTTTAAAAGTGTTAATTATTTCCCCAAAGTCACAATTTTGTTTTATCTTCAATCCTGTTGTCTTTAAATGTATAGACAGATTCTTTAAAAAAAAAAAAAAGTGTGTGTGTGTGTGTGTGTCTTTTATTGATCTTTAGAGAGAAAGGAAAGGAGCAGGATAGAAAGATAGAAACATTGATGAGAGAGAAACATTGATTGGCTGCCTTCTGCACATCTCCTACTGGGGCTGGAACTGGTAACCTAGGCATGTGCCCTGACCTGGAATCAAAACAGCGACCTCTTGTTTCATGGGTCAACGCTCAACCAGTGAGGCATACCAACCAGGCCCTAGATAGGTTCTTAGCCTTGGAGCCAAGAGAAATTGATGAAAGTACTTATTAATACTTCTCCTGGCACATTTAACTGTGAGCATTTAACATCATCTTTGGTTTAGCCCTCTTGTACAGTTACAAGTCTCCCTCCAATGTCTGCCATGTCAAAGTAGCACTTAACATGTCTTGAGATCATGGCAGCTCTTTCCAATACTCGTGGCTGATTTAATTATAGTGGCAACGATTATTTTGGTCCCTTGTAACTTGGGTTTTCATTAACTCCTTTCTTTGACATTGAAACCATTTTCTTCCTACATATCGTCAACAGCTTTAAACAGCATTTCATAGCCACAAACATCAAAAGGCTGAGAATTACCTTTGTGCCTATTTGATTGACTTGCCCTCAAAAGAAGCACAAAAGTTGGGTCATTGCAAAACCATTTAGTCTCATTAAAATTCTCATCCCTTTTTTGTCTTCAACCATCACTGATTAATCTTCATTATTTCCCATCCCTCCTCAACCTCCACAAACTCAGCCCCCTCCCCCTGCCCCCAAAAAAGCAGTATTTTAAAGTGACAAGCCCCATAAAAACCAAGTCAACATAAATCTATGGCCCAAAATACAAATCAGTGACCAAAGAGGCTTCCATTGAAATCCAAAAATCAATTCTGGGTAACCCAGGCTTTTCTTACAATAAGTAATGCAAGCTCAAGATTGTCAGGGTTACCCAGGGACACTACTAAATTTTTAAGGTAGATCTTTTGGTTGCACCTGGCAGAGATCTGAGCCCTCCTAACTAACTTTATGTTTCATTCTAAGCCAACTTATAAGCAATCCAAAAGCCCCAGTGGCACATATAAGAGAAAAAAAATGGCACTAAAATGTTAGCATTTGTAGAAGCCCGAACACTCTAAGGATAAACCCGATCTACATCTTGAAAATGGTGTTTAGCTTTCAGTTTGTAAGTAAGACACCTAGCCAGAGGTAAGACCTCACATTTGTGCTTCTGTCCCCACTCAGCGACTTTCACTGTGCTTAGAGTCGGGGTGGGGCAGGGGCATTGTTGTTCCACAGGTCAGCTCAAGGTCAAAATGAGGGGGACACAGGTCATCTCCAGGATGCCCCAGGTTTCTTTTGAAGCAGTTCTGTTCTTTATGGAACCAGTGCCTCCTCTTCTCCATGGGCACCTGAACTCCACACCTATTTTCCGTGTCTTCGATGCGACAATCCAAAGGGCCTTGAGCAGAAATCAATGCCTTCTGTAAAGAAACAGTGTCTAGCGGTGGGCTTTGGAACAACCATGGCAGACTTTGGAGAGTAGAAGGGGCGCTCAGGGTTCTCACTGAGGATACCCCGTAGGCAACGCCAAGGGCAAGGAGCGCACTGCTGGTCTGGAAAGTACTGCAGATGAAGACATTTCAAACATCCTTGTCTGCTGCTCACATACTTCTGTGTTTCTCTAGCTGTCTCTATCGTTTCTTAATCTTGATGGGAAGGATGACAGCTGAGGGCTAGATTCCCCAGTTAATGAGTGTAGACACATACAAGTAAAAGGATTTGCTTCCCTGGTGTGAGCAAATGGAACAATGTTGAATTTTTTCATGGAGATTTAAATGCATCTTAGTGCCTCTGTTTTGTAAGCTAATAAACAAATCCCCTGGATCCTGGAATACACCATTTCAATATTTATAAAGCACTTAGGTGGCTTCCCAAATATTTTCTCATTTATCTTTCCACAACTCTGTGAAATAGGATGACGTGGGTATCACTGTCCCCACTTTAGAGATTAACTGACAGGCCAATGTCTACACAAGAGTCGGGGGGATACCTCAGGAGGCAGCCCAGGCTTCTGCCTGCTGGTCCTGTGGTCCTTCCACCATCTCTCTCTGATCTGTGGAGTAGCATGACAACAGTTATCTTGGCCTGTTTTTATGAGCCTGGCATTAGAGATTGGCTTTATCAACAAATCTATTCAAACTAATTTCATGTGTTTTTCTCCTTCCTGGTTCCATTGGTTTTTGTCTAAGTCCGCTCACTTGATCCCTCTTCTCTCTGTTAAGATAAAACACACAGATGAATTGTCTTCTCCACCTGAGAAAAGAGTTGTGACATTGAAAAGACAAACAAGATAGAGCAAGAGAAAAACAAGCCAGAAAATCTTTCTTTATTCCCTCCATTTCAAAGGAATCTGCCTTTATGGTACACCTACCCTGAATAGCTTCTTTAAAATGCTGGTAAACAAAAGTAAAAGATTATTTTAGTAAAAGGGCCACTTTGAAGAATTCAAGGGCTGACACGTGAGTAGAAGTTGAATCCCAGGGAAGACATGGTTGTTATGGAAGTCAGTTTGATGAGCCATCCTTTCTTTCCTGAAAATCCTGACTTGGCTAATAACTAGGGCCGAAAACAAGTGTGTGCTATGCTTTATCAATCGAACGGGTGCTTTAAGAACAGAAAGGTAAACACCCCCAGCCTCAGAGACAGACAAGAAGCCATAAAGTAATGAAAAGTTCAACTTCATAGTGTGTTGGTGCTGCGGAAAGAGAAAAGGCAGAGCAGGATAGGAGGAATTGGGAGTCCTGGCATTTACAGCTTACAGTTCTAAATAGGGTGATGAGGTAGGCCTCAGCAGGGAAACAAATAGAGCAAGAACCCCAAAGAGGTGAGGTCGTTATCCAAAGTAAGCCAGGGCAAAGGCCCTGGAGCAGGAGTGTGCGTGCATGTCTGAAGAACAGCAAGGAAGCTAGCGTGGCTGGAGCAGAGATGGCCAGGGGGGCATATGGCAGGAGATGAGGGTTTAGAGCAGTGGTTCTCAACTTTCCTAATGCTGCGACCCTTTAATACAGTTCCTCATGTTGTGGTGACCCCCAATTTCATGGTTACAAATTGAACATAATTAAAGCATAGTGATTAATCACAAAAACAATATGTAATTATATATGTGTTTTCCGATGGTCTTAGGCGACCCCTGTGAAAGGGTCGTTCAACCCCCAAAGGGGTCGCGACCCACAGGTTGAGAACCGCTGGTCTAGAGGTAAAAGAGACCTGCTTTTCCTAGGTCTCAGAAGCCACTGTGGCTTTTCCTCTGAGTAAGAGCCATTGTGGTTTCTGAAGAGACACAAGGCATGATTGCCCCGGATCGTTCTGGCAGCTACTATGTTGAAAATATGAGGGAGAAAGGATGAATTGGAGAGACTGGTTTGGAGGCCACTTCAGTTAATAAATTCTTAATCTTTTCTTTTGATGATAGAACTAGTTATTACTGATTTTGCAAATTCTTCATAGATGGTCTAACATCTACCTTACAATGTGGAGATACTTGAAAACTCATTTTTTTCTCAGCTTTGAGGCTTCACCCAAAACTCCAAGACAGGAAGAATCCTATTTTAACCGCCTAGTACACCCACCTTATGTTAATGAAAGGGCTTCTCCTCAGGCCTGGCTAGTCCCAGGGGCAACCCAAGAGGTCAAAACAAGGGTTGGTATGTGATGAGGGGTGAGAGGGCAGATGAAGGGGAGGAGACTGGACAGAGTGCTGGGACCAGGTCATAAGGGGTGTAGACATTATGCCAGCAGTGGAGTGCCAGCAACAATACTTAGGGCAGGGGGTGAGAAAAAGTGTATTTCAGATTTTATGAAATAATCTGCAATGTGGAAGATGAATTAAAAGGAGAACACAATCACAGAACAGCATCTTTCAAGATAAGAGAGCCTGAGCCAGGGCAATGACTCAAGGAACAAAAGGAGTGGACAAAGCCAAGGGACATTTGCTGGTAGAATATAAGGGCCGGAGAATGATGATCATGTAAATGACAGAAAAGAAGAGATAAAAATGTGCAAAGGAATTTCAGAACAGTGATGCCATTCACAAGCTGATAGATACAGGGCAGTGTTGGACGAGGGAGGGAGGTCAAGGCAGATGACCATCATGGTTTTCTGCACATCAAGATTATTTTCTTTCCTTCACCAATGCTTATCACCCTGCCGATGTTCCTGTATCTCAAACATGTCATGCCATCAGAGCTGGAACATACGAAATCATAAGAATAAGGAAGCAGACAGAAAGGGTAAAACTGGGAAGGTGCAGACAGGTAAGAGGCCATATCCCAAATAGACCCAGAGACGTAGAACCATGAACAGACTGATGAATTTCAGAGGGAAGGTGAGGATGGGGGCTCTGAGGGGAGAGTTGAGCAGGGAAACTTATATGCACACTAGAGGCCTGGTGCATGAAATTCGTGCATGGGTAGGGTTTCTAGGCCTGGCCAGCAATCAGGGCCAATCAGGGCCTTCTGGCTGCTGACCAGGGCCTTCCTTCCCCAGCTGCCAGCTGCCGGCCGGGGCCTTCCTTCATTCCACGCTGGCCCCTGATCAGCACAAGTCATCGCGAGCAATAAAACTCCTGGTCTCTGGGTCAAACTCCTGAGTGGACATATATATATATAAAATATATATACCTCCTAACCCAACAAACACTACTAACTATATTCATTTGAATAAAAATACAGTGTATATGAAAACATGG
>NW_006288434.1:1421932-1427275 GCF_000327345.1 Myotis davidii
GCGTGCAGGAGGCAGCTGATCAATGATTCTCTCTCATCATTGATGTTTCTATTTCTCTCTCCCTCTCCCTTCCGCTCTGAAATCAATAAAAATATATAAAAAATAAAATAAAATGTTAAAAAAAGAAGAAAAAAACCAAAACACTTCTATACAGATATACATAGCCCATGGACATAGACAATATTGTGGCAAAGGCTTAGGAGGGGTGAGTGTGGGGAGGAGGGGGTCAATGGGGGGGGGGAGATACACAAAAAAACCCCAAAGTGGACATATGTAATACTTTCAACGATGAAGATAAAGTTTTAAAAAACAGAGTGATTTTAGAAATGTCCTAGGCAAGCCAAGCAGGATCCCTGAGCCCACAGGGCCAGACTGAGTACAGAGAGTTGTTGCTCTGGGATCCCAGGACAATAGCCCTGCGTTACCTGACTTGTCCCATGCTGCCAGCCCACTGCAGGTGGGAAGGCCTGGTCCAAGGTGTTCGTGGCAGCTGAAAGGTAGTTGGGAGCCTCGCGTGGCTCCTGCCCTTGACTGCGGGGCATCCCCGCTCCTGCCAAAGCTGCTTTCTGCCAGACTTACTCTTCCACACTTCATCACATTTCCCCGTGCAGTGCAACCATTCTTTTTCCTTTTGAATATTTGTGTACATATCAGCACATGCAGAAAATACAAAACTGGCTTTAAAGTACAAGCCGCTTCTTCCCTGGATGATGGATCCTACAGAAGAAGGCTTGGGGCTATAGAATTCCTTCACTGCCCTTTTCTCTCTCTCCTCTTTACAAAGAGACATGGAGGAGGCAGAGAGGAGGAAGCACATCAAGGAGAGAAAGATGTGGGCGGACTCAGAGAGAGGTAGGAAGGCAAATCAGAGAAGGGAGTCAGAACCAGGGAGGGGAGAGAGGGGAGCCAACACCCTGAGCAGTTAAAACCCCCAGGAACAAATTCCGCATGAGGATTATGAGGGGAGGGAGGGAGGGAGGGAGGAAGAGAGGATAATAAAGCGGATGTGAACCATCCTCGTAAACAATGTTGAGTTACACATTCCTGTTCCCTGTGAGGCCAACCTCAAGAGTCTGCCCAGAATGAGTGACAGAGGTGGGGCCTGCATCTCGTTTCTAATGGAGCCTGGCATTAGACAAGACAGGTGCTCCCTTATTCCTCTCTGATTTTCACAGTCCCGAGCCAGCACTTCCCCTGCACACCTGCCTCTCTTTTCTCCTCCTAAATTAGTTTAAACGCATCAGCTCGCTCTTCTGCCACCTCGTCTTCTCCTAATTGTGTCACTGCGTCCTTCTCTCAGACTCCCGGCTGACTCCGTTTCTGGATCATCTGTGCAGGAGGAAGGGCAGTCAGACACATCCGAGCACCTCATGGCAGCGACCTCGTTTGCTCTGTCCTTCCTCAGTCACAAGCAGCTCGAGGCTCCAGCTTTGTGTTTTAGAAGCTGCACGACTCTCAAGTGCAGTTACGTCTGCATGACTTTATCTTTGAGGTTCCAGAAGGCAGAGGCTCTGGGGTTCTTACAGGTCTGGAGGCACCTTCTAGGAGGAAGGTGGGGAGTGGGGGTTTCTTTGTGGCCAGAGCACCTGGCGCAGGTTCCTGTTGAGTGAAGTTGAGTCGGAGCGGCCATGTCCCTCAGCTCTCTTGGCTGATCTCCCCATCTGTAAGGCTATGATGCTGAGGCTGTGGTGAGGACCGGATGGGATAGAGTATGGGGAAGTGCTGTGTGCACTGAGCACACGGTACCAGAGGTGAGATTTGTGTTTAGAAAGGCCGGGGATTCCGCAGAAGAATCTCAGTAAGATGAGGAAAAATCTCTGAATGGCTCCCTGGCTGCCTACCACCCGTTCAACCAGAGAGGCTGAGCTTTCTATGCAATTTCATGCAAAGAAAAAGGGGTCAGTAACTTTAACTTGTATTTAACAAGTTTTCTGTTCTCCTACTTCACCCCTGCTGAATAGCCCCAGGGAAGACAAACCCCACCCTCACTCCTGCTCTTCTTTTTAAAAAGAGGGATGACGATCCTTCCTCCACTCCCGCCATCATCCCTCCCGCCATGCATTTCCCCTCCGTCTCTGTGACCCTCAGAGAGGGTGGGGGACAGAGGTCCCCTCCAGCCCCCCGCCAGGTGAAGGCCCTTCAGATTTTCCAGAATGTTCCTCCAGGTACCCCTCAGCCCTCTCTCCTCCAGGCAGCATTGCTCACTCCCTTTCATCTCTCCTCCTGGTGTCTGTCCCAGCCCTTAGATGGCTGCACCTGCGCCCACCAGCTCCCTCCCTGAGTGAGAGGTGAGGAGGCCCATGGGGCTTAGCAGGGCTGTCTCCACACTGCCATGGCTCCAGGGCGAACTTCAGGAGGGAGGGAGGACCAGCATCAGGAGGGATTAGGGAAGAACCCATAAGGAGAAAGCGGAGACCAGAAAGAGTAAGAGGCCTGAGCAGAATGGAGGCAAGGCGGGAAGGTGCTCCTCCTGAAGTAGGGACTCCTAAAAACTACCCCTCTCAGGGACACTACCCTGCAAGCAACGAGGCCACAAATACACACACACACATACACACACACACACACACACACACACACACACACCCCAACCCGGCCCCCCTCCCTAAGCAAAGCCCTATGAACATGTCTAGTTTGCTCTGTGGCTTCCTTCTCCATCCTTTTAGACTCCCACCTGTGCAGCCTTACCTCATCAGAGTCATTAGCTAAGGTGCTAATCAGTGGTTCTCAAGGGCTGAAGTTGAGTTTGTTTTTTAGGAGACAGTCCCACAGAGTCCTAGGGAGTTGTCTTATCAGTATTTTTCCCAAGCCTGTAGAGCAGTGGTTCTCAACCTTCCGGCCCTTTAAATACAGTTCCCCATGTTGTGACCCAACCATAAAATTATTTTCATTGCTACTTCATAACTGTAATGTTGCTACTGTTAGGAATCGTAATGTAAATATCTGATATGCAGGATGGTCTGAGGCGACCCCTGTGAAAGGGTCGTTTGACCGCCAAAGGGGTCGCGACCCACAGGTTGAGAACCGCTGTAAGTAGCTTAGTGAGGTACCTCTCTCCTGAGAAGATTGGTACCTTTAAGGAGGCAGCTCAGCTAAGCAGCATTTAACACAAAGGATGCGATGTGAAACATTCAACATCAGAATTAGACCAGGGACCGGTGATTGACTGCTGAAAGCCACAGCCCAGGGAATTCTGCCTCCTCCACCCAGGACCAGTGAGGCCTGCACCTGACACTTGACAGTTCTTCCTGTACCTTCAGTTACACTTACCCACCCCGAACCCCCCAACCAGGTCTCCTTCTAGAAAAATGCCCTAGCCTTTCCTGGGGTGGAGAAGGTTGACTGCAAGGCCCCCTTCTACAGCCTCCCATCTGCACCCCCCACTTTTCTGTCTCTGAATTGTACCACCTTCTGGCTGGAGAGCTGTGGCCTCTAAAGCATGTAATAAAGTGCGATCCCTTGACTGAACGGGATGGCTTGATCGCTACTTTGATGAGAGTGCCATTCTTCTAATATATAGACCTGCAGAAAGCATTGGAAGGCATCGCATGACCTTCCATCCAGCCCCTAGGACAACAATATAATTAACTTGCTAAGTCACCTGACTTCCCCTGGAAAAGATTTAGAACTCTGGTCTATGAGCATATTTATGGCTTGTATCCCCTTCAAAGAGAGCTGTTATTTTTCCATGAGAATTGCAAGCATCTTTATGTTTATTTTAAGCTGCCTATTCTCTACATTTGTAATTCGTTAAGTATTAGTTATGGCTTATCTGGGACTTAAGAACAAGAAAGAGGCTTCTACTTCGAAGTGCAGTAAATAATGTAATATGTAAGCTCCAGCTGGGTAAAGAAATTGTAAAGCTAAAGAATTCAATTTAGTTCCCAACTCCCTCGGGGCTATGTAACCTTACAAACCCTTTGAGACAAATCTCAGACTTCCAGCAGGGTTGAAATGGAATATTTTTTTCAAACATTGCTTGAAATGAATGGGGATGGGGTCCCCGGGATTTCACTGGAGATGGTCCAGGGCAATACAATCGTTTTCCACAAAGAAATGTCTTCTTGATCTAAGAAACAATCTACCTCAAACTTAATGGTCTCAATCTACTGGAGAATCCTAGTAAGTCACTTTTCCCCCAACCTAGCTTCTAAATAGAGCCCCATTGACCCATTATCTATTATCACTGGAGCTTAAAATGTTAAGCTCCTTTAATATTTTCTCTACAGATTTGCCCCAAGATGCCTCAAATGATCTAGATGCTGCTGTCACATCCTACTGTGGGCTGGTTATCTGGGAGACTCCCAACACTGCAAATTGAGGACAAACACATAATTCTTTCAGAGGGTCATCTGGAAGGGAAGGACTGCCCCACCCCACAGGGTAGGCGCCATAATTTGGCGTCTGCACTGCAAGCCTAGCTCGGTCACGCTGCCTGTGAAAGATGCCCAGTGAAGCGGCCAGAAGTGGAACAGAAACAGCTCTGCCCTCCTATGCCTTGGATGTGGTTGTGAATATGTCTCTGCAGGGAGCGAGCTAAAAATATTTTGAAAGTGATAGTAATTCTTGGCCCGGGAACACAAACAAACATAGCCTACAACAAATAGCCTACATTATGGTAGTGATTCCGGCACTGCTGTGTATGGCGCGCTAATTATGTCCCCACACATTCTCTTATTTAATAATCACTTAAAAAAAACGAAGGCAGATATTCAACCCCCGTTTTACAAAGTGGTCGCACAAGGTCATACAACTATTGGGAAGTAAAGGTCGGTTGAAACTACTGGATTCTCGGCTTCGTGCTGCTTTTATTGCTCTGCATTGCTTCCCAGCCTGACTTTGCAGAAAGCTTTTTAAGAAATCCAGACTCGGGGGATAAAACCGTCTGCTATACCATGGAGCTCAGAGTTCACCAAAAGGGAGAAGAGAATCCACTGGATGTGAAAAGCCTTAGGGGCTGGAGCAAGTTATATTTCTAGATGCTCAGATGGACAATTTGCCTAAATGAGTGAGTGATTCACTGTCTGTTAGGCGCTGGGATTGAATACAGATCAGGTAGTGACAGAGAGTTGCAAACTTGAAGACCAATCAAAACAAGACCAAAGGTGGGGGTATAGCTCAGTGGTAGAGCATTTGACTGCAGATTAAAACAAGACCAATGGCTTATGCATTCACTTTAGGTCATACATTTTAGGGTTCTATAGGATTGCATGGTGAAGGATACTTCCATTGGGTGGACCTCAGAGGAGAGGGTTGGACTATTCAGATTTAAGGGAGATAGGTATCCTATTATTTGCTTCTAATCTTTTTTTTTTTTATTTGCTTCCAATCTTTTTTTTATGG
>NW_006288434.1:1430649-1463656 GCF_000327345.1 Myotis davidii
TGCAATCTTTCTTTTCTTTGGGCAATTTTTTTAAAGCATATCCATCAGTATGGTCAAATAACATGATCAAGAATATCTAGATAATCAATTCTGTATCTGGAACGTAAACCTTGATATTCTGATTTCAAGTGCTGAACCTTTCCAAGGTAAATTATATATCTATTTTACTTGAAAGTGTATTTTTTAATAATAGATATTACATGGTCATATAGTATTGCCACCATCTATTTATACATTTGTCTCTGAACTTACATTCTATGCTCTTTGAACAGAGGCTGAGATAATTCATCTTTGCAGCCCTGGTGTCTTATAGAATGTTGGAGGGGGCCAGAGTAGATTGGATGGATGGATGGATGGATGGATATGGATGGATACATAAATGCATCTTTGCTCTACATTTTCAATATATCTAAGAATATTTCTTCCTTTGCCAAATAACTTACAAGGAAATTCTCTGTCTAAATTGTGTTAGATTGTTTCTGGATAAACAGAAAGCTCCAGCATGAATTTCTTTAAAGTGGCCTGGCAGAGATGAAGTGATTTGTTTGATTTTAATGAAGACTATAATGTTGGATAGGGATGATAAATATGAGTCCTCACATTTATGTTTATTTAATAGAAAAAAGCAAATATGAAGCAAAGTTCTCCTGTCTTAAGCCCCATCATTCTTAGCTTTTATTTCCGGATCATGGCATTTATATAAAATGAAGACCAAAGAGCCTGCCCCTCAAAGGGTTTACAATGTGTCTTAGCCTAATTCTGGGTTCTCAAAACTGCACATCCAATCATGTCACTTCTCTCTTTAAGGAGGACACACACACACACACACACACACACGCACACAAACCTTTCAGAGCTTCCCTTTGCCTTCAAGATACAATCAAATCACTTGGCAAGATATCAAAGCCTCTATAATCTTCCTACTTCTCAAGCTTCGCCACAGGGTATGACATTGCCTCAAATCTAAGCATCAACAATGTCACAATCATTAGTGTTTCCCAACCAAGTCCAGACCTTCAGACCTTTGCCTGACCTGCTTCTTCTATCTAAAACATCTTTCCTTACACTTCTCCCTGGCCAACAATTCATCATCTTTCAAGATTCATTCTAAGCTTCATATTTCATCGAAAGCTTTTTCTGAATACTCCTCAGAGTAAACTCATTATACTCTCTTTTATGTCCCCATTGAATTCTAATTATACTTTCTTTTTTTTCTTTTTCTTTTTTTACTGGGAGGAGAGGGAGAGGAGAGGAGCAGGAGAAGGGGGGGGGGAATCTATGCTTTATAACCTTGTTGTAATTACTAATCTGCAAGTCTCTGCATTCCTACTGTGTCTAATTCATGTTTCAGCTCTAGAGTCTAGCACAGGACCTGACATATGGTAAGTACGTGTAACTCTTAGCTTTTCTTCCCTTCATGACCAAAGTCTTATTACCAATAAGATATCCTTGAGCTTTTGACCTTGTTTCTTTTTTATTTGTCAACAATATAATTTTAAGTCATAATTTTAATTCCGCATGAGTGAACCAATGTTCTAAAATGAGCTGACATACTTATTATCAAAAAACAAAGAAACTTGATTTTTTTGTTAGCTTATGCACTTTTATTGCAAAGTCAATAAATAATGTTTAATCCTGGTTTCTTTTGCAGATACTGAAAATAGCATATAGAATACCTTCATATGTCCCACGAATCTACTCTATTTTTTTTCCTTTTATTTTAGAAATAAAGAAACCAAGAAAGGAACAGGAGCCAAAATGATGATGTTTCATCAACAGGACTTCCATCCATGATTATCACACCTACAGGTAAACTGGAAACACCTGCTGACTTAAACAAACACGTGTGTGTTCTTTTTAGTTCATTCATCAAGCTCTCTCTTCTTTGACATAAACTGGCTCTTTATTCAAACCAGCAAAATATCAAGACCAGATAATCAGTATCAGCTTGTTGACTGGCATCAATATTTGAAGTGCCAAAAGGAAAACAAGGACGACTGCTTAATGGTTCTATGACATCTATATATATAAAAGCCTAATATGCAAATGGGCCCCCAGTCTATATATATAAAAGCCTAATATGCAAATTGTCCCCTTAGGAGTTCGACTGGGAGACTGGGAGTTCAATCACTTGTTATAACATGTGCTGACCACGAGGGGGCAGCACGGGATGGGAAGGGAGACCCTAGCTGGCAGCCGGAAGGAAGGCCCCAGCTGGCAGCCGGAAGGCCCTGGTCAGCCCTGATCGCCGGCCAGGCCTAAGGACCCTACCTGAGCACGAATTTCATGCACTGGGCCTCTAGTTACTTAATAAAGATGAAGGCACATCCCCCATGGCACAGCTAACATGTAGAAACACTGTGAGATAGGCAAACTGTTGATGAAACCCTCCACTGCCCCCTTTACTCCCTCCTTCTAGACTCTTCATCCTCCCAGAGGACCCAGTACAGTTCTGCTCTCTGCCCTTCCTTTCTTCCTAGGAGAACAAATCAGACATGGAAGCCCATCTGGGAGTCTGGGAGAAATTCTCAAATTATTCAAATACCTAAGAAGCATTTCTATAAACACAGGTGCAGGTTCACCTCATCAGAGATTCTGAGTGCTCCCCGGGTCTGGAGTGAGGCTCCGGAATCTGTGTGCTTATCGAGCACCCCTGGGCTTGGGGTGACCTGCCGGTTTTGGGAACTAGCAATCTGAGACTTTCACTCTTACCAACTGTTTAAAGCTTCATGGTTAGCCTTCTCAGAGGATTTGCCTTTTAAAGAGCCTCCTAGAGAAAGGCAATGCTGAACTCCAAGGAATAAATTAAAGCAAAAAGTGGGGAGGATGTCTGAGGCAATGGGATAATAAATGTCCAACTTATCAAATCAACCCACAGAAACCATCTCCTCCATCTGCCCTTTGAGGTCCCCTCCCCTGAGGTCACTTGTGCCTGTCTCACCCAGTCCACGGGAAAGGAGGAAAGGAGGGAAGAGCTGCTTCTCTCTTTCCTCTCCTCAGCATTCTCTCTCTCTCTGTCTTCTCTTCCCTTCTCTTCTCTCTCTCTTTCTCTCTTTCTCTGTCTCTCTCTCTCTCTCTCTCTCTCTCCTCTTCTCTTCCCTTCTCTCTCTCTCTTCTCTTCCCTTCTCTCTCTCTTCTCATGCCTTCTCTCTCTGTCTTTTCATCCCCTCTCTTTCTCTCTCTCTCCTCTTCCCTTCTCTTCCTTTCTCTCTCTCTTCCCATTCCTTCTCTCTCTGTCTTTTCATTCTCTCTCTCTTTCTCTCTCTCTCAATGTAGTAGTCCTTTCCTTTTTTAGAAAGTAAAAAAATAACCATCACAAGATGATGCAATTTATAAAGGAATTCAAAGGACAAAATTAAGTTTACGGGCTCAAAATGAAACTGTATCCATAAGGACAGGCAGCCTAAAATGGCCCAGTTATAAAGAGCTGCCGGAGGCGGCGGCGGCCGCTGCCTAATGACTAATACCAGGCAAACAGCTCCCGTGCTCTGAAATTGCATGTGTGCGTCTTAGCTGCCCACACTCCGATGCGAGGCGGGCGAACAGCACAAGGTCTTGGTACCAGCTGTTAAAAATAAACTGTGCGCTCTCAGAGAAAAAGACAGCCTTTGCATCGAGGACATACCGTGCGGCCTTCAGCCAAGAAACGCTCAGTCCTCAGCTCTGGGAACAAACTCAGTGCCCGTCAAGCAGCCCACAGACCAGCCCAGCCAGAGGCCGCTCCTTCTGAATCTGGAGAGGGATGCGGGGCACAGAAGCCATCTGTCAGGTTCCCTGTGTGGTAGCCGTGTCTGCCTCGGGATTTTAAGGAGCGACAGAGCCAGCCCCTGATAGGCATTAGGAAGCAAGCACCTGTAATTTCCTTGCATTTGACACATGGGTTCGAGAAACGTCTCCACAATTTTCTGGGGATATTTTTCTCTGCCTCTTGAGCTCACGGGTACTTTAAGGGGAGATTAATCCAAGGGCTTGCTATATTATACTCACCTCGTTAAAATACTGCATCAGAAGATGTGTTTAATACCCAAGAATCCTGCTGATCCTCTTTATTAAGCTCTTTAAAGGAACTCGTTAAGCAGTGAAGAGAGCTGAATATCACAACATTCATTTAAGCTCAAGGCTCGCTTTTCGGCCAGGGTGCTTACACTCAAGTTTAGATTATTCCTGAGGAGACTCACACAGGCTCTATAGCAGTGATGGCGAACCTCTGACACGCCAACTCATTTTTTTGGTGGATTTTTCTTTGTTAAATGGCATTTAAATATATAAAATAAATATCAAAAATATAAGTCTTTGTTTTACTGTGGTTGCAAATATCAAAAAAAATTCTATATGTGACACGGCACCAGAGTTAAGTTAGGGTTTTTCAAAATGCTGACACGCCGAACTCAAAAGGTTCACCATCACTGGTCTATAATCTACATGTTTCCCTGATCTTTCCCAAAGATAGAGAAAACAGAAGATCACATAAACCAACAACATTATAAGGTGGGTGCTGTTGGCAACTCTTACAGATGAAGAAATTCAGGCAAACAAGTTGTCCAAGTAACTTGCCAGGGAGCCACCAAAGTCCACCATGTGGTCAAATCACCATTTTATCAAAACTCTCCCCGACAGCACTTCTAGTCCCGGAAGGCTCTGCCTAGCTCATCTTTGGTATTCTTCCCTGGTCTTGCCAAACTTCAGTATCTCACACCTGGGCTCCCTCTTTCCTCTTAAAGCTGTGTGTGACCTAAAGGGAAGTCAGCACACTGGAGCTGAAACCACTTTCCTTGGCTCAGAAGCTCCTGCACCTTTCCTGATTTGACCACCTGGTTTGCCTGAGTCATCCTGGACAAGTCTGAGCCTCCATGTTCTCATTTCAGTGGGGATTGTTATGAAGCTCATAGGAGATAACATATGTGAAAAGCAAATTGTAAAATGTTGACCAACATTAATCCTATATAATAAAGGCCTCATATGCTAAGTGCCCAACCGTTCATTTGACCATTAGACCAGTCGCTATGACACGCACTGACCACCAGGGGGCAGATGCTCCAACCGGTAAGTTACTCCTGTGGTCCCTCCCTAGCCCCGATCATGCACCTGTGCCCTCTCGCAATCTGGAACCCCTTGGGGGATGTCGGAGAGCCGGTTTTGGCCAGATCGCCACAGGTCAGGCCGAGGGACCCCACCAGTACACGAATCCATACACCGGGCCTCTAGTTATTAATAAAATGTGAGATGTATTCAATAGGAAGGAAAGAAAACACTACCAGTCTGACACAGTCAATCTGTTTGGTGGGAAACTAGATTATGTTGACAATTGAATAAAGCAATAAAACAGACAAGGATATAAATATATTTCTAGATTCCAAAGCCATTAATATTGGAAGCAAGTAATGAATAAATCTTGTGATCATAAATTATATCTTTATAATATTTTAGAGTTTCTAGAGCTCCTGGGTGGTGGTGTTTATTTTATTATATAAAGTTACCTAATACACACAGGGTGTTGTCAAGTGGAGTGTGCGAGCCAGGAAAATGATTGCTATAGGCAGACGTGTCCAGATAAATAGTTACTTCAGTGGCCTAATTATGGGTCTTCGAGCCGGAGCCCTTAGAGTAGCCTGACTTCTTGAAATATTACAGTGACGGAGAATCTCAGAAATATTTCCCCATCCTCACTCCAAACCCTGGTTTGCAAATGTTTTGTAAGAGATGGGCCCTCCAGGAACTCTGTGTGTGCGCATTCTTGTTGTGTATGTAATTCAGAAATCACCAGGCTTGAAATAAAGGCGTGTCAAGTTCATACCTGGTTTTCCAGGATTCTTTACCTAGACTTTAGGATGCTTGCACAGGATAAGGGGTTTCATTGAAGGGCCCTGGGGGAAAACAGTCATCCCATGACGGCAGGATCATGTATTTTAGAGGACACAGGTTCGAGCCTGCATCCTGAAGAAGCCTCTTAGGGACCTCTAAGGCTTCCAGAGAATAAGAACCAGAATTGCGAGCATGTCAGTTAGGATGTTTTCAGCCACAAGTAACAGAACACCCAACTCTAAGATGTGGTTGAAACAATACAAATATAATCTCACATAATAACTACCTGTGTCTCATACATAATAGGCTCTATAGAAGTGCTAGGTACTATCATTACTGGTAATAATCACTATTACTATTATTACTATCATTATGACAAGGAAGTCAAGGCAGTGAGGTTCTGGGTTTGGTGCAGAAGCTCAGGGGCCCAAGGGCCTTTATTCTTCGTTCACCGACATTCACAATGTGACATTGATGCCTCCCCTGGTGACCCCTAAAAGACTGCAGTGGTTGTTCCAAGGTCACATGAAGACAAATTATATTCAGAAATGAAAAAAGGGATGCTTCCTCTTTCCTAGGATGAGAAGCCTTTCTTCAAACCTTTTGCAGACATCTTTTTGGGTTTCATGGAGCAACATTTTGCTATTCACTAGTTGTAAGAGAGGCCAGGAAAGGAGCAACTGGCATTTTCTGTGGTAGGACACAGGCTTGTCCAGTAAGCGAAGAGACAGAGCAGCTCTTGGAAAGGCAAATAATAGTGTCAGCCACCCATAATACGGCCGGGGTGTTCCTCAGCATCCAGAAGGGTTCAGGAATCTGGAGAAGGGGCTGCATGTAAATTAATAAAGAGACTAGAAATATAAACTTGGAATACATGGGGGAGCCAGAGGAGACCTAGCTTCAGTAACCAAGTTCTCAGAATCTCTGGACCCCTAGCTTTTTTATTAACATAAATTGCCCTAAAGCAAAGCAGGTATACATATCAAAGGTAAGGTTTGGTGTACAGTAGGCATTGTCAGGCTGGGGGCACTGCCCTCGGCTGTCAGGCAGCAGGCAGTAATATATGCAAACCTTTCGGTTTGGGGACATGCTTTCAGCTGTTCCAGCAGGCAGTAACATCATTCAGCCCTGCTGAATATAGAAGCCCATCAACCTTTTGATGAACTTTTTGCATTTTATGATGCCCTGCTGGAATTCACTTTCAGCATACTAGGCTACTTCTTCCCGTGGACCCTGCTCAGAGCGTGGGGAGCTGGTCTTCTTCCTCTGGAGGTAGGAGATTCCTAGGAAAGAAAGAGACGCTATTGGGCCACTTGGGACTGGGATAAAGAGCTCTGTACTTGGGAGCCAGTCTTTTCTCTTCTGCCTATCTTAGGAAAGGGCGTTAGGAGCCTGCATAAGAGGTATCACCCACTCCCTTAGCAAGAGATCAACATCCTATGAGGAAGAGGCCGCCTTGGGAAATGGAAACTTCTATAACAGAGGTCCCCATTGTCAACCCCCTTAAAAGCACTGCATCTGCCTGTCACAGGGACAGCCATGCAGCCGGGCAGGCAGCCGGATGCGGAGAAGAGGGATTCTGCAGGGGGTCGCTGCCAATGGACAGGAATGGTCAGCATCCAGCAGCCACAGGAATCCCTAGTGAAGAGAGGCTGACGCCACTGCCTTCCCCGCCCCGTTGCCTGGTAAGACCTGACATTGCAGAAAAGGGTCAGTGCCAGCCATTGAAGAAATAGAAGTACGTCAATCTCTAGGGGGAAATGTTGCTGTGGAAATGACTGGATATTAAGACAGTCTGGTTCAGACAGGCTATTTTGAGGAAACCAACCTCGGGGTTGGATTCCTGTGGCTCCAGAGCAAAATGTTATTCTGGTTTATTTGCCTAGTACACACCCTTTAGGGATTTGTCTGCAGGCAGGCTGAGCATGGGAATAGGGAACCTAGACCTCAGGGAGACCCAGGCAAACAGTTGCCTGGATGTTAGCAACTATCAGAAGGTCGGAAGGAGTTGGTACCCAGCCTGGTGGGCATCAGAGAGCACAATCCCTGGTTAAGAACTAAGGTTCTACCAACCAGATTATACTTCAAATCCCACTTACTGGCTGTGTAAACTCTGGTTTAGTTTTCAACTTCTCTAAGCCTCACTGTCCTTACATATAAAAAGAGAGCGATGATTATACCTTCTTAAAGGGTTAATGTAAGAACTAAATGAATTCATATATGTACATTCCTTAGAATCATACCTTGCATGTGTAAATACTAGTGATTCATTCTGAGAAGCAGGTAAAGAGAAGGCCTTTATGATTCTGATATTGCACAACGAATAACAAACTTGATTGTGGTTAAGTTAGGTAACAAAAGGACCCAGTGTAGTGGGTGGGAATTGACAAAGGAAATTTTTTTAGAGGGGGGGGGCACAACCTTTTTTTGCCCCTGATACAAATTGTTTCTAATTGCATTAATTTGGCTTTTATGAGGCTCTGTCTCTATGTTGGAGATGAAGGGCAAACCTCTGTGAGACAATATGGAGCATCTCTGAAATGCGCAAGGCACAGATGTTGGACTGGAGAGGGTTAGATCATTTGCAGTGTTAATCACAACTCCTGTCAGCCTGAATGGAGGCAAGACATGTGTGCTGTTTAAACCCCCTTATGTTACCTTGAATAATACCTGTATAAGGGAAGAGTACACATGCAAATGAGGGCAATACAAATAACTGTGGAACCTGAGAATACCTGAAAGATTAGGGCTCCTGGAGAAGAAATGAAGCTCACGAACTGGGAGGTGGCTTGGGGTCCAAGGCAATTCTAGATCCCAGTTACCTGTCATCCCCTCCACCCAGGAGTTCATGGAGTCTCCCTTGTATGAGTCAGCGTTTCACTGTCTCTCCTTATACCTCTCCTATGTCTACAAACAAATTCCTATGTCTCCTGGTTTGCTTTTACTCATCACTTTGGTTTACTCATTACTTCTGCTGGCTCACAATTTCTGTTATTCGTGGTCTTTCATGGCCCTTCTACCTATGGTTTTGCTGCCTTTATTCTCTAAGGTTTTTGTTGTTGTTGTTTTTAACAGACATTGTGATTTCTCCAATTTAATCCCAATTGTTCTGGTTGAACAAAGCTCTTGCTCTATGATCTTAGAACTTACAGCTTGTCCTTGGTCTGTCTATATCTAGTCTAATGAGCCATAGCTAAGAAGCCAAGGCCCCAATGGTGCCAACGGGAATGTATTTGCTTAGAGAACTGCTTGGAACCTTTCTCCAGCCAGGGAGAAAGGTAACCTCTATACGAAGGCCATAGACTTGTCAGGCACTCTGAAGCTCGCTCTACCCTCTGCAGCAAGCATCTCAAACTAGAAGCTAGGAATGAGTAGGAAGAAATCATCTAGAACTTAGTGTGAGGTGGTGGGGAGAGGCATGTGGGAATTGCCTGTACTAGCTGCTCAGTTTTTCTGTAATTCCAAAACTGTTCCAAAAATAAAGTCTATAATTATTTTTTTTTAAATGATCCACCCTAGCAATACATAATTTAGACACGGATCCAGTCCACTGGCATGGCAAGTGATTTAGGACACTGCAAATAAGCCATACTTCTGGATAAGGGTGAAAGATGAATTATGCAGCTAGGAGAAGATTATTAGAGAACATGTTACAATCATCTTTTGTTGGGCCACCATTTGACCTTGTAAATAATCAAGAATCCAAACTGTCACCTTTGTCTCTTCAAAATGCAACCTTAACTTGCTAACAATAAATCTTAACCAGAAGGAGCAGCACAATGCAATTCTAATGCATGACCCTGACCTTCAAGTCTTCACATGATGGGCTACTTGACTAAAAAAAAAAAAAAAAATTACAATAGAAAGTGCCAAACAAGTGCTACTTGACAGAGGGCTGGAATAAAACAGTGAGCTCCTCATAATAAGAAAACTCCTAACAAGAGCCTTTCAGACATAATCAGCTCAGCAAAGAAACAGCAGAACAAAATGAACATTCTAATTCAATTTACGTTATTATATTGATGATGCATTTATGTAGCGCTTGTTTTTGCCAACGCTGTTAAGCGCATTAGGCTGAGTTCTGCACAACAGAATGCAGAATATTGAATAGGAGGGCTGCACTGTAAAATTCCTCACCTTCAAACATCTTTAAGGAAATCCACAAAAACACACATTCTTGGGTAGATACGACTTGGGAATTACAGCCACCTCAGCAGAAACGTTTGTCAAGGTTTTACTTCTCACTTTTTTTTTCTAACTGGTCCTTGAAAGAGAATGGCCACAACCAGTTTCCCAGTCTTCATGGTCAAAATGAAAAAGTGAAAACCCAGTTTGGTGTTGGCCATGCTGGGGAGCCTCTTTCAGAGGCTGAAGATGCTGGGGGGTGATGCCCCACCCCGCTGCGGGTTCAGAGCTCACCTTTCTGTCCTTATCAAGGACTCACTCCAGTCCACTGGCGGGTAGAAAGGGATTTTTATTTTAAAAACAAAACAATCTCAAAGATGTTCTAAAAGCCAGAAATGAAATAGAGTCAGGCCACGTAGGAACAAGAGCTGGGGGGTACCTTAGTGAGGTTACACTTACACCTCCCATCCCTCAGCTGGCCCTTAGGTCTCTCTGCTCTGCTTCCCCTGGCATCTGTCCACCGTGTTCCCTTGCAGCCTGGCTTTCAGGGCCTCCCTGCTCTCCCATAGTTCAGCCTGTCACAGTGCCAACTCTGGATACTGTTCTGCATGGCTTTTCAGCTTCAGCACCCATCCTCTGGCTTTCAGTGTCTTTCGATGTCTCCATTCCAGACCCCTGGGGTTTGGATGGGGGTGATTTCCATGATAGATGAGGTCCTGTGACATAAAATAGACTTACCTCTCTCAGGGACTGAGGGTAGGGAGAGGTGGTGGGAGAGTGAGGTCTCTAAAACCTAAGAATGGAATGTGAGAAGGAAGGAGGAAGTGATTGACTTATCAATGCCTCCACCTCCCATTTAAAATTTAATTTATGTCATTACACCAACACCTTGTATTCCTTACATAAAAACAGAAAATAAGGATAAGCACACACATTTTTAAATGCCTGTAATCCCACCACCCAAATTGAACTACTGCAAACATTTTGGCACAAACTTTCAGAATTTTTAAAATACACATGTATTTATAAACACTAATATTTTTAACAAAAGCAGGATCACTTTCTACACACTACTTTAAAATTTGCATTTTCACTTAAAAATACATGTAAATATAGTGGATATATCCCCATGCCCATGAAAATACTATAAATCAATATCTTTTTTTAATTGCCACATAAGTATTCACTTTATGGATATGCCATAATTCAACCAGCCACCTCTTTTTGACTTTTAAGTTGTCTCAACTGCTTTTTTGTTACTAATAAAAACACTTGATCATCCTCCTTAAATACATACGTATGTACAATCTCTTAAAACCTTCATTAGTATAAATTCTTTTCATCTTGGTGAGAAGGCATGTGATGCATTGTTGTAATGTACCCCGCGAATCACAAAAGGACGCCTTGAGAAGTCGAATTAAAGAGTCATATTTATTGCAATCCGGGACTATGAGGCATCATTCCCAAATCTCATAGTCGTAAGATGGTCGAAAAACCAGGTTTATATAGGCAAAAATCACAAAGGTATTGATTACATCCCAGGGTTTGGAATGATTTACAGAAGCAGAATTAAGCATGTTAATTACAGTTTTGGGTCTCCTGATCACTGAAGTGACAGAAACACATTATCTAGAGCCCTCAGGTCTTGAGGCCACTAAGTTGCCAGGAATTCGTTATCTAGAGCCACCAAGGCAATTTAGAGTAATTGTGCTGTCCTGGTCTTGGGACCACTGAGTCAACTGGAACGCATTATCTGTGTCCACTAAGACAATTTAGGATAATTGTGCTGTCCTGTTTCCCAGGTACAGAAGAATGTGCTTTCTAAAACCAGTAAGATAACAATCAATTGGATAGTCATTCAACCGAATGGGATGATTTATACAATTCAGAAAATCAAAATAACTTTTCTATTGTTAGGCCAAACAACAGGATTAGAGTTAAACTTCAGTTTCTACCTGAGATGGTTGCTACCATACTTCAGCATGACCAGAGCGTTTTGCACAAATGTGGTTCTGCTATACATTTCCACAAGTACTACATCTGTATTTGGTTTTAGTCCCATTCCTGGAATAGGGAACTGACTGTGATGAGAATGATAAAGGCGTCTTTTGTTATGTTAATGAGATGACTTTTGGAGTGCACCTGAGGATGGGGGCTGGTTACCAGTGGAGCCAATCCTGATTAGAGAATGGAACTTCTGGTTCCACCCATTCACACACCCCCCCCCCCACACACACACACACCCTCTGAGAGGGGAGAGAAGCCAGGGATTGAGTTTAATCACCAATAGGCAATGATTTACTCAATCATATCTATGTAATGAAGCCTCCATAAGCACCCAAAAGACGGGGTTCAGAAAGCTTCCAGTTGGTGAATCCATGGAGATTTGAGGTTTGGGAGAGGGGTACATTGGGGGAGAGAGCATAGAAGTTCCACACCCTTTCCCACATACCTCACCTATGTGTCTCTTCCAACTGACTCTTCCGGAGCTTATTTTATAATAAACCGGCATTCTAGTCAGTATAAGTTTCTCTGAGTTCTGTGAGCTGCTCTAGCAGATTAATCACATTAAGGGGGGGCTGTTGGAACCTCTGATCTACAGCCAGAAGCATGGGGTGTAAGCTGGACTAGTGATGGGCATTTGAAGTGATGAGGGGTAGGGCAGTCTTATGGGACACCTCAGTCCTGTGGGATTAGCCTCTATCTCCAGGTAAATCGTGTCAGAATTGAGTTAAATTGTAGGACATTCCATTGGTGTCAGAGAATTGCTTGGTGGTGTGGGAAAACCCCCCACACATTGGAACTGGGAGCAGAAGTTTACTTGGAAACTATCATTTTCTTTAAACTACCCCAGCTTCTTCTTAACTGGCTTATTCTCACCTAACTTGCCATTCCTGTGGCAACTTGATCTAAAGTTGAATGTGTTTTAGCTCCCTTTAGACCAAAGACAGTGCCTCTGTGACTCTCCATGGCCAGATGCTTCATTGGAGAGAGCATGAGGTGCCGTAGGACCTTTTTCTCCTCACTGCCTTTGTAACTTGCTAAAATATTTCTGTTGAGATCTGCCTTTCCTCTACCAGCTGGATTGAATCCAGAGTGTGGCTCTCCTTCCCTATTTGAAGCTGTCTAATATAGCATCACCAGGTTTAACCCAGAGAGCCTATTGAATATTCATTTTTGGTCAAGCAGTGCTGAGAGACTGGCACAGTCTGGTAATTTACCTGAGGGCCTTATACTGGAGCAGGCTTTGCCATAATGATTTCTTCTTTTTCTTATTCATTCAACTATCCTTTCATTTATTTATTCATCTATCCATCCATATTTGACAAGAAGAACTAAGTTACAATTCTCTTGCTGTAAAGATGTAGAAGCTATAAATTCCTCAGGGGAGGTTTTTTTTTTTTGATAGGATCATCCTGAGGTACAACTTGTAATATGAAGTAGTTTACCAACAACAAGTGAGAAGTGAGTAGGCATTTATTTCACAAGTTTAGGTGATCAAGGACAAAACAGTTTAATATTTTTTAATAAAAGCAAAACATTTCCTCAGATATAAAAGAAAACCATCTGTAAAGATATAACCTAGAGGTAATCAACAGGAATAACACATTTATTTCTATTTTCTGAATCTAACTTCAGCATGTGATATAATAACTGCCAAAGAATTACTTTCAAAAGGACCTTCAGGATGCAATTGAAAACATCTTTAAAATTGTTTTTTTTTTTGCATAATATGAATAATAATTACCTACTAGGAAGAAAGAACAGTGGGCATCTGGACAGTGTTTTTTAGAAAGGAAGGAAGAAAGGAAAGAAGGACAGAAGGAAGGGGAAAAGAAAGATTGTAAAACCAGGGAGAAGTATAGAGGAAATAAACTGAGAAAATGATTCACAGAAGAATGGAAATACAGTGTTTATAAAAGCAAAGGGAAAATATAGACGATGGGAGGATAAGTGACCAGCTGAGAGCAGATCTTTTATTAATCGGGACTTTGTAAATGTTACAAGTGCTAAAAAACTCAGTATGAAGTAGAACACACAAAAGGGGTGCTATTATTTGCGACCATCCTGGAGTATTTCTAGTAACCGAAGGGAACATTGAACCACCAAATCCATGCAGAGTTAAGCTGTGTCTCCTGGACAAAAGAAACCAGGGACTCAAACACCAGTAGGATTCTTTTAGGGTATCTCTTGCCTTTGCTTTTCTCTTGTACAAGGTGTATCATCACATCGCACCGCAGACCACCTGACACCATGTGATAGCAAACATGACTGCCGAGAGCTCACAAGCTTCCTACCCCAAGCCTCCCACAACCTGAGAGGGACTGACCTGCCTGAGTTCCAGTTAGGAAAATCCCAGGCATTACTCTGATTGGCCGACTTTGGATCATTTGTACACCCCTGAACCAATCCCCTGTGAGATTGATATGAGAAATTTAGGCCATCAGAAGATAGGCGATGTCAAGTGAGAACATAGAGCTCCCTCTAGTATCACAGGATTGGAGTGGAAGAAGAAAGAGATTGTGGGATTCTTTCCAGAAGCCTCCGGACAGACAAACTAGATATTCTCATGGCTATTCTCCAAGCAGCATGGTTTCAAACCATTTGGAAGAAGTTTGAGAGGTAACAGCAGATCACTGTAGCTTCCTGTTTCCCTAGAAAGCATAAACCGGGCAGGCTTTCCCATGGGTCACCCCACCAGTGCCTGTTTGGTTGGGGGGAGGGGGGGTTCATTCAATTCCTAGAAGTAATCCCCATATCCCTGTCAAGAAACATTGAGTGCCCAGATTCCTCCAAAGCCAATTTAAGTATTTTCTTGTTCAAGGGTCTTTTACAAATGTCAAACTTTGAAACTGATCCCCAAATATTACAGTTCATGAGCAAGCCAGACCAGTAGAGGAGAGCTGTGAGGCATGGAGTTTTGGGAGAGGGTAGCACCATTGCTGCGTGGGAACTCCCTTGTGTTGAGCAGTTTATGTCAAAACCCAAGGGAGTTACCCCTGAAGAAACGAGGAGATGGGTAGGGAGGCAGCATGACATTAGAGAGAAAAGGAGCCCACCTGTGAATCAGGTCTTATCTGGAGCAAGAAGCCCTGGCTCCTAGTGGAATGGCTCCAGAAGCATTCACTTACCCTCAGAAAACACTATGCACCCCATCCTGTTGTGTGTGTGTGTGCATGTGTGTGTGTGTGTGTGTGTGTGTGTGTGTGTGTGTTTCTTAACCTCTGGCTAGGCATCCTGTTTTCCTTTCATTTATCTAGGACTCTTTGGTAAGTGAAGTAAGATTTTGCTTCAAGGACACATGCCAACAGTCTCTATGACCTTTTATTTTTTTATAAATCTTTATTGTTGAAAGTATTACAGATGTCTCCTTTTTTTCCCCATTGACCCCCTCCAACCAGCCCCTGCCCCCCTGCCCCAGGCCTTCACCACCCTACTGTCTGTGCCCACGGGTTATACATACATGCATACAAGGTCTGCTTTTCAGAAGCAGGCCATCACATCACTCTAGTGCATCTGTCCTGCTGGGTTACAAGCTCCATGAATAACAATCTGTTTAATATAGTCTTGTACCACCAGCTCTCCTCCCTTTCCAGGCCCTTGGTGAAGTGTGGCTAGCGGGAGCTCAGTAAATATTTGTTTCATTTAATTAATATATAATCATAAAATAGTTGGACATAGTAACAATACCTACAAGTAAAGGAGGCTTTAAATTCTACAAATAAGATTTTGCTAATCCACCCTTCCAGTTACTTCTACATCTTATTCAGTTCTCTACAACCATTATTTATTACGTGGCCTATTCTTGACAACTAACCGTGCTCGGCGCTCACACCGTAAGTTCAATGAAGTTAGCACCACAGCTCCAAAAAGATGGATGCTCACAAAGAAAGTTTAGACTTTTACAGAAATACAAGGTAGGCAAGCTCAAGTTTAACCGCTGTTTGCTCTCAAGATGTGGGGGTTGCAGTTGACAGATTCAGGCTGGCTACAGATCCCAGCCCCCTCAGCACCCAGAAACTCAACAGGTTAAACCAGCGTTTTGCTGCTGCTCTCGCTGCTATTTTAAGAACAAGCAGAGTGAGTCAGAGGGCCAATTTTTCCCTCCCGTGTGTTCTCCAGAGAAGAGCATGGAGAGCTACTCCATCTGAAGAGTCACAATTAATGCGGAGCCATTGCCATCTATTAACCAGATTAGTCAGGAACCATTTGCGGTCCACTTAAAACTCCAATGCGCTTAATTGCGCATTTGGACAGTTAACAGCATCATCTAGTTTTAATTTTCTCTTATGCTACTCCTTTTTTGTGTGTGCTTAAAGGTTCTTTTTTCAATGGGCAAAAATAAGTTTCATTTTTTTAACTCGGTGTCAGATGCATTGCCAAAGAGCGAGTCCTTCCTTCTCTCCAGATAGGATGCTCCTAGTGTTGAAAAAATTTCAGGGAAAACGTAGCAAAGCCAATCCAAACAGGAAGACTAAACTTCCCAGGTCATCCAGCTCCAGAAATGCCATGAGATTGAATTTTTGCTTCTTAGTCATCCTGGGAATAAATGGGTATGACACAAGCTCTGACCTTAAGAGAGAAGATACAATATTCAATAGACATATCACACATCTGTCATCACCCATGACAGATGTAGGACCCAAGGAACAGTAAACAGAACTCTTAGTCCAACCATAGCTCATTTATAAATTCTGCCACTATCGCCCCAGAAGGCCTGTATTCTCTTTGCTTCGATTTTACACAAAGAAACCACTAATTCCTGTAGCCTCTCCTCCCTACCCGTGTTCAGCTGCAAAGGGATGATTATCATCTTCTATCCTTCCACCAGAAAAATAAAGAATGTCAAACACCAGTTAGAAGCTGAGATTTATATATATATATAAATATAAATTACTATATGCACATATATATGCATTATATGCATGTATTATGTATGTGTACAATAGGTTGTATATGCATGTATATGTGCATGTGTATGAGTATCGGTATGTCAGTGTTTCCTTTGTGATTAGACTGTGGCTTCCTGTTTGGATAGGCCTTGCTACTTTCTTGAGAAACCCTCCTTTTCTATAGGAGCAAGCTCAGTCTGGCCTGATGGAGGATGGTAGCCTGAGTCAGCCCAATGGTCCTGGTAGAGGCCCCAGAAATGAGAGAGCCCAGCCAAGATCAGCAAAGCTGAACTTGGCCTGGTGCTGGCTGAAGGAGTCCTGCTGACACCAGATACATCAGCTATTTGAGCCCAGCTCACACTGCTGATCCGCAGAATTATGAGCTAAATAAATGGTGGTTGTGTTAATTCACTACATTTTGTGGTATTTTTGTTATGCAGCGAAAGCTAACTCATGTAGCCTTTAACATGTAGTTGTTATTATTATTGAGTAGGAATTTAGGGACTAAATGTTGATGCACATATTCAATCCTCCATCTTTTCCTAAAACTCATTTTTGATCGACTGATTTCTCAATATAAGACCTGTTCAGTAGAGCTATGCATAGATAGCACATCAAAACTTAGGCTTTAAAATGTATCCATTTATTTTTCATTCATTCACTTGATTTTTATAAGACAGTAACTTTATCCAAGACATAGCTGACACAGCTTTTTGTTTGTGATGATCCCTGTTGGTTGCAAACACTATGGTGATACTTAATGTTCCGTTCGAAGCACATTTTTATTCCTGATTCCACAAATATTAGACACTATGTGTCTTTCCTTATCTTACCCTCCTCATATTCTCTCATGGTATTCTCAAATAGAAAGTCTTTTAGTATCTTTAGTCACAAGTTAGTATAGAAAATAATTTTGAAATGTGGCTAGTTAACAACAATTAAAATAACAATTAAAATTAAGTTATCCTGCTAGATATTTTTTTTCTTTTGCTAATTTTGCATAAATAACCCACTTAAAATTGGGTATAAACAGCCAACCTAAAATGGACTAAAGCTGTCTAATATACTAGCAATACATAGTCCACAGCTCAATGTTTCAAATCAAAACAGTAAGTACTAAGATCCAAAGGTCTTAATTTATATTTCCTAATATGTATAAATCCTTGTTTTGTGGGCATTCATCAATTTATTTTATTTTTATCAACTCTTTGCCATCTTAATATTTATTTTTCAAGTTTGATCATAAAAGAAAATTTTTAAAATGTTGTAGTGAGTCATTCAGTAGAACAGACCTCTCATACATTTGAAAGGAGATTGCTATGTCTTTGGCTCTGATTGTCAAACCAAAGCAGGGTAGAGCTCTAATCGATACAATAATTATTGTATCCCATCCTAATTATGAGGCCCAGGAATATAATCATCATTACAGAGAAACTTTGAATAATGTTCCTAAGTATTTAGCTTTTGTTAACTCAGTCACAATTAAATATGCTTACTTTAGCCCTAAATTCAGTGATAACAGCTAATTCACAGCCTTTGTAGGCAACATACAGGATTTCTGAGCAATCTATAGCAAACAATAAAAATAAAAGGTTGCAATCTTCTTCTGACCTTGGTTACTAATGGATTTGATGTTTCTCTTGCAGCTACTCTTGATCATTACCATTTCCCAGATTTAAAAAAATGCCTATAGCTTGGATGTAACAATTTTATGGAACACATGAATGATACAGATATTAGAAACTTTATAGGAACATGTGGAAAAAAACACAATTATAGAAAAAATAGTACCAAGTGCTAGTGAGAACACATGCTAAAAATGGGAAAGATGGGATATAATAAGAGCCCAAAGAGGAAGTTGATAAACAGTAATAAAAGCTAGTGTTTTTGAAAGCTCACTAGTTTACATTCTCTCAACAATCCTATGAGATAGATGTTATTATCCTTATTTTATAGATAAGGTAATTGAGAAACAGAGAGGTTATATAACTTTTCTAAAATTATATAGCAGGTAGAGCTGGACTCACACCCAATGACACTGCATCTAGAGCAGTGATGGCGAACCTTTTGAGCTTGGCGTGTCAGCATTTTGAAAAACCCTAACTTAACTCTGGTGCCGTGTCACATATAGAAATTTTTGATATTTGCAACCATAGTAAAACAAAGACTTATATTTTTTATATTTGTTTTATATATTTAAATGCCATTTAACAAAGAAAAATCAACCAAAAAAATGAGTTCGCGTATCACCTCTGACACGCGTGTCATAGGTTCGCCATCACTGATCTAGACTGAGGCTCTCAACCACTACCCTAAACTGATCAACACTACACTCCAAAGCAAAGCTGTATGCACATTGCTTTTCATGAAATGTGATCTCTAACCTGTCTTCCTCTGTTAACTCTAAAAATGCCCTACGAGACATGAACATGATTATATTAGTGTGAGTGGAGGTGGAATTATATTATCTTCTTTAAAAAATTCTTTGTCTTGATGATTCTTCTCAAATGTCCTTCCAATAGCCTGCTTTTAACCTTTGGCCTTTATCTGACTCTGTTTTTATAAGATACCAATGTCGGTAACCTATTTAACTAATTAGTGAAAGAGATATGCTTTCATGATTATTGCAGTAGTCATAATCTTTTTTATGTTGTACAGGTGTGTAATCAATGTACCTTTTAAATTCTGTGGAGTGTGGTCCTCCTTCTAATTGCAGTAAATTGGTTGCACTAATCACTTTGAGTTGTTGGCCAACATAGTTATAGATTTTTACCAGGTGTTCCACCAGAAGATAATTGCTTAACAGTACAGAGTATTTCAACAGTGTGTTCACTGTAAAAAAAAAAATCCAGTGGTAACTCCAAATGCGGCTTCATAGTTCATTCACTCATTCATTCATTTACTCATTCAAAAAAAATGTATTGTGCATCATGTGTGTGCCAGGCACTGAACTAAACCCTGGGAAAATAAAAAGCATAAGCATACTTCTGCCTTCAAGAATCTCACAATTGAGTGGATATCATCATAAAATAAGGTATTTTATGAGCCACGAGAAAAAAAGAGACATATAAAAAATGTCCACAAGAGCCCAAAGGAGTGAATGACTAACTGCTTTGGAGTTATGCGGTCACAGTCAAAAAGGAGATAATGACATGAGCTAAGTCCGGCAGAATGTGTAGGAATTCACCAGTTGTGGGGAATGGTGGAGGTCCCAGGAGCATCAGCACATTTTATGTGGTTGACACATAGGGTTCACATGGGGGAAGGGTCTGGAGATGAGGCTATGCCAGTAAAGTGGATTCTAATGTGAAGAATATTTTATTTTGGGGGAAGAACTTAAACTTGTGCTCTTATTAACAATGGAGAAGCATGAAAAAGCTTTAACAGATAGAACACATATCACATTGTCTTGTAATTTTCTGTGTACAAACCTGTTTCCCCCCTCTAGACTTGTCACAAGGGCCTTCATAGGTGCTCTATAAAGTTAAGTAAACCTTGAATGATTGGATGGCTGATTTGATATTGAAAAGATAACTTGGCCAGCCATGCAAACTAGAGATTTGGTTAGAGTCAGTTAGAAGGCAAGGAGACCATTTGGAAAACCTGTATTTGTGCAGCTATGACATAATGAGAGACCAGGCAAAACATGACAACCAGAACCAAATGCACGGTAGTGAAATGGGCCACCAGCCACACTATGATTGACTTAAAGAAGGTCTTCAGGCCTGGAACACTATGGTGCCAGTTACCCAGCTCATGAAGGGGCGGACACCTACCTGTTCTGCCACCAACCCCTTGAATGCCCATAACCTTATTTGGGGCTGATACTGTCAAGTGCCTCACAAGTAAGTGATGCAAACAGGTCTTTCTTGAACTTAAAACTGTGTCCTTTGTTCCACCTACAGTTTTCATCGAACGCGTTAGGTCTAAGCACATTGCTCTGACATGAAGTCTATCTGAACTGTCAGAACTTCTACCAATGTCTTTTCCTGAGTTAACAATTGTGACTTCCAACATCGGCAAAATTCTGTAGCAGGATTGGCAATAGCAATGCTAAGCCCAAAGGCTTATAAATAAGAGAGAGGCTGAGAGTTGACATTGAGGATGTAGACAAACTATAGGGAGGCCGCGGTGCACGTTTAAGTGCCATGCTGTACAGCCAGAGCAAAAGAATTCCTTGGCCCCAAGAGCTAAGGAATAAATGAAACCATCACAAGGAAAGTTCCTAGAGAATGTAATAGACCAGAATTAAAAGCCATTACAAAAGGAAAATTACCCTCGTACTATAGTACTGTTAACACAATATTTATAAAGATGGATAAAAATTGCTTTTTACCTGATCCTTGGAAGCACCTCTTGAAACAAAAGCAGTGGAAACATTTTTTAAGTATGCTATTTTCAGTCTCTAGAGTTCTTCCCATGGACTTAAATTGTTCATGATTACTAGTAAAACTTTTTCCCTCTCTGAACTCAAATCATCAAAAGTATAAGCAACCATTTTTCCTCATTCCCTCAGCCCCCTAGAAGGTCAAAGGGCCTCAGAGTTGTACTATTACCAGATATCTTGCCAGTGACAAATTTTCCTAAGTGTGAAAATTATGAGTGGAAAAAAATCAAACACTAAAGAAGTAAATGTCTTACCATTTGAAGCACAGACATGATTAATTCCCTTATCACATACTCATAAACAAAAGTACGATCAATATTAGACCACTATGCTGAGACAGAGGCAAACTACATTTGGAAAATCATCAGGCTTTGAACAAAAACAAGAAACCAAGAGAAAAGAGTTGGTCTTGCTTAGAGATGATGAGCTTGGCCGTGGGCAATACTATTTCTAAAGGAAGGAAAATACCCTTATCTTGGTAATTGTCTTTCCTCATTCTCTATTCTGTGTTAGACCAATTACCAGATATCTTGCCAGTGACAAATTTTCCTAAGTGTGAAAATTATGAGTGGAAAAAAAATCAAACACTAAAGAAGTAAATGTCTTACCATTTGAAGCACAGACATGATTAATTCCCTTATCACATACTCATAAACAAAAGTACGATCAATATTAGACCACTATGCTGAGACAGAGGCAAACTACATTTGGAAAATCATCAGGCTTTGAACAAAAACAAGAAACCAAGAGAAAAGAGTTGGTCTTGCTTAGAGATGATGAGCTTGGCCGTGGGCAATACTATTTCTAAAGGAAGGAAAATACCCTTATCTTGGTAATTGTCTTTCCTCATTCTCTATTCTGTGTTAGACCAGAATTTAAACAAAATACAGATTAAAAGTCAAAATGCTTAAGACCTATAAAAATATGTTTTTAGCTTTCATTTTAAGAAATTAAAAAAGAAGAGCGCTACAAAATAATCCCCTTCAAAATTGCTATATATGTCTCTGTGTGTGTGTGTGTGTGTGTGTGTGCGTATATTTTTTAATTGATTTCAGAGGGAGAGAGAGATAGAAACATCACTGATGAGAGAGAACCATTGATCAGCTCCCTCCTGCACACCCGCTACTGGGGACTGAACCCACAACCAGGGCATGTGCCCTTGACTGGAATTGAACCCAGGATCCTTTAGTCCACAGACTGATGCTCTATTCACTGAGCCAAACCGGCTAGGGAAAAAATTGCTATTTTTATAGAGAACTCTCACGACAGAAAGTTTCCATTTCAATCTTTGTTCTTAAGCTCTTCAGCTTGGCATCTTCCTTCTCAGGGCCATACCCTTGAAGATTCACAGGAGACAAGACATTTTCATACTGAAAACTCGCCAACATAAATATGTACACTGTTATAATCACAGCGAAGACCAGGAGTAAACTTCTGTCTCATTGGCATTTCCATCCCAGCTGGCTCATCTGTGGTCCCAGCAGGTGCACCTGCCAGTGCTTGGGCCAGGGTGACACCATGGAGCCTTCCTGTCCATGGGATCAGCAGCATGTCCAGGTTCAACAGAAATAGGTTGGCAGGTTTTCCTATTGAAGACCCAGCAGAAAAGTATGTTGTTTCTCATTGCTTGTTAGCACCAAACCCTAATGATTGCCTTTCATTATTTTTTTAGAGCAAAGGTCACAGTGATCAGCCCATAGGTTGGCTTGTTAATTTTTACCAGTGAATCAGTTGATGTGGAAATGTTGCTTCATTTAAACAGCTACATGTCAACAGTGTACTTTAAGAAATACTAAGTATTCACACAAATCAGCTCTCTCACACATGCACACATACATATTCCAATGCCTGTGTGCCTGTGTATGTATGTGTGGGAGCAAAAGAGAGGTTAATTTCTAAGTGAGATGAGGGTGTGACATTCAGCTAGAGGTGTCAAACCAGCGGTGAGATATTTGGCCCTGGAGTCAGGGAGAGAGGTTCAGTACAGAGTACAATGGGAATCATCCATATAGAATGAGCAATGGAAGATGTCAGTGAGTAAAGTCGTAAACAAAAGAGAAAGGTACCTGTGTGAGAGCCACTAGTCTAAATATTATCTTTATTTTAAATAAAGGCATTGAATTAATAATATTGTAAGCACTCGCTTTTGTTTTTGTTGGTGGGAGATGTGTTTTGTTAGCTTTTGTTTCTGCCTGCGCAGCATCCATTCTCATCTGAGGATCAGATAGGATAACGCCTCCCCTTTTCTGGTTAAGCACACCTGCCAACTCCAATCTGCGCCAATCACAGTCAGTCCAAAGACTTTTGCTATCAGGAAAGATCACCCACTTTTTGTAGCAGCTGCTGAGCTAGAAGACTAAGTCTGAAACTGTTGTTCAGTCTTATTTTCTCCAGCTCTTGGAGAAAGCTTGCCTTGGCATGAAGGTAGCACAAAGGAAAGTAGCTTAGAACGGCAAAGAGAGCACTTCCTGGTGGCATCCTTTGGTCTCTCAGGTCAAGTCCTTGCTAAAGCTGAAATATCTCTGCACTTTTCACTCGCACTTGATTAATACAAATTCTTGTGGAAATGAGGCAGCATCAGACTAGGAGGAAAATGAACATTCTATCTTAGATTTAGAGCTGTTTAAAGAATGAAACTTTTTTTTTCAAAATGCCAAGTCTCTATGTGTTACTTGTTTGTTTGCTTATGGTGTGTAAGCATTCGTCTTTTCAGACCAGAGATATAGACACAAGCGTTCAGAATTGTGGCAAAGTGACAGAAGGTGGGCTCTTGTAAGGGAACAGTGGAATCAGCAGCATGTTCAGGGTAAACAGAAGTCCAGAAATGGGTTGGTCTACCATAACGGCCCCTCCTTTCTCGAAATGATTGCCTCTCAGTAGCCTCCACCCAGCAAACACTCATGGGTAGTCAACTTCTACCAAAATCTCATCTGAAACTTAATTAAAATGCACATGAGACTTTCCCAGTTGTCAATTTCTCAATATATTTCTCAATTCTCCATCTATTAATCTATACAACCTCTCAGGCAAAATTCATATACTGTATTAAAAAGTAATTTATAAGAAACCTGAACTTTTTTGTTGCCTGTATTATGCAATAAAGAGAAATGTCAGCTTAGCTTTGTTTGGAAACAGCAGAACCCAGAATTACAATTGTTATCATATAATGAGCCCTACTGTGTGCCCGGGACCATGCTGAGTGCTTTCATCCCAATAGCACTAAGAGGTTGATACCCGTATCCCATTATATATGAAAAAAATGAGACTTAGATAAAGTAAGCGGCTTGCCTGAGTCATAGAGCCGTGAAATTATAAGCTACATCGCTGTATGCTAAATCCCAAACTGGTGTTTTAACCACTCCATTTATACTGCCTCTAGCTCCACTTGAGGGACTGTGAGATGACCCACCACCTTTGCTACTGGGACTTGATTTGCAAGGCTTACCCCATGGCTTAGGGATACCGGGAGAAACATGGGAAGAGAAACTTAAAATGCTTTTCAAGCCTCTAAATTAATGTGGAATTTAGCATCTTACAAAAAAAGAGTGATGAGCTCAGAATTCATTGCCCATAGCACAGACTCATATCTGTATCTTAACACTTACAAGAGTACAAGAATTAGTTACTTCCTAGTTTTCTTCCCCGTTAGGCTGTAAAATCCTGGAATAGAGACCATGTTCCATTAATCTCTGAATCCCTTGAGCCTGGCTAAATGGTTCCCACAAAGATGGAGTTTAATACATTTTTATTGGCTGAGTGAATATGCCCTTAAGAGGTCCCTTTCTAGAATGTGTATTTCAAATTCTCTTCCAACAAGGGTGAGTCAGTGGAATTTTTCTTCGCCATAGGCCCCAAGAAAGAACATGTGGAGAAGTTCAATCTAGGATGCCATGTGGTTTTGAGTAAATTTGCAATATCAAAGGATTCAAAAGTTGTTTTAATTATAAAAAGTAAGACTTGTTCATTGTAGAAAATGAATAATGAAGAATTTTTAAACCACTAATAATCTTACTAATCAGAGATAGCCAAATTAACATTTTGGAGTTTTTCCTTGCAATCTTTTACATATACATGTACCCACAACTATATATAAGCTTATATAACATATTTTCTCTTAACATTATATTATGAACATTTCTCATATGTTTATAAAATTACTAGAAACCATTTAAAGAACTGCAGTAAATTCTATCATGTGGATGCTTCAGAGGGAATTTAATCTCACAGCCAGAATAATAGCCAACAATATTTATTGACTCTGTATGAGGCTTCAAGGCTAAGCTCTGGAGGATACAACAATCAATGTTGTAGATATGATATGCACGGGGTTTATAATCTCCTCTAGCTGAACATTTTGTTTGTTTGCAATGTCGTACAATAAGAAACAGTGTGATGTTTTTCTACAAAAATCTTTCTAGGAGCTTTTTACTGATTGTAATCTAAGTCATTAAGGAATACATTTTTTATGGCAAGTATTTATTTTCATATATGTGTGTATATGTGTATGTGTAGGCACACACAAATAAATATAGAATAATGATGTAAAAATTTTACAAAACAATACCAATTGTTACCACATACAATGTATTTCCTATTTTTCTTCTCTAGCTTCTTTACATTTCTCTTTTTCAAAATGACTGGTCTTAACACACTACGTTATTTATGACCCAGTAATGAGTAATGAGTAATGACGGGCAGTGAATACCACTGCCTGGGACCATGGGGAAGCACTGTGGTTTTCACTAGAGAATCTAACACGAACTCCAGCACCTAGTAAGGATCAGACTCAGTTATCAGCTATAGCAGAAGCATGGAACTTTCTGAAGAAGCAAAAGACTCCAGCAAACCCTTAGAAAAGCTGATGTTAGGAGGATTGTTACCATCAGCCAAAGAAGCCACTAAAAGCAATTGCTCTCTCTCAGGCTGCCACAGATAGATAATAAGATCAACAAAATGGAGAAGTCCTTGCTAAGAAGGGTGTGGCCAGTAACAGCAAGTGCCAGGAGCCTTTACCATCAGGATCCTCCTCTGATGAGAGAAATCGCCAAGAGCAGCTAAGGCAGCCTGATTTGAGGTGAACAGAAACCATCATGAAAGCATCCGAGAATCTGGAAGGAGGGGTTTGAATGCTCGGCAATCTTTATAGACCTTGTCATCTTTGAAATCAGGGCAATTGTTGAGCTTCTCAACAATGCTCACCAAGGAAGAAGATGACTATTTTCTGCTTGGAAATCTAATAAGGTTAGAGACCCAGGAAACCACGGAGACACTGAGCTGTAAGGCTTTCAATTGCCTGAGGCCCAGAAAAGAGGGTAAGTGGTCTCACAGGCAAATGCGACAGTGAGCACAGTGTGCCCATTCAGCTAGTAGAAGAAGTAGGGGAGCGGGTGAGTGGGGGTTACAGGGGAATATGGCAAGCTGTGTATTTTAGGGGGAGCTAAATATTTTAGAATCTTAAGCAAAAAGATGAAGAGTACAGAGTTTCTAAGTTCAGAGACTAGAGCAGCGGTTCTCAACCTGTGGGTCGCGACCCCTTTGGGGGTCGAACGACCTTTCACAGGGGTCGCCCAAGACGATCGAAAAACACATATATAATTACATATTGTTTAGCTTTCAATTGCCTGAGGCCCAGAAAAGAGGGTAAGTGGTCTCACAGGCAAATGCAACAGTGAGCACAGTGTGCCCATTCAGCTAGTAGAAGAAGTAGGGGAGCGGGTGAGTTACAGGGGAATATGGCAAGCTGTGTATTTTAGGGGGAGCTAAATATTTTAGAATCTTAAGCAAAAAGATGAAGAGTACAGAGTTTCTAAGTTCATAAGACCATAAGACCCTTTCACAGGGGTCGCCCAAGACCATCGAAAAACACATATATAATTACATATTGTTTTTGTGATTAATCACTATGCTTTAATTATGTTCAATTTGTAACAATGAAATTGGGGGTCACCACGACATGAGGAACTGTATTAAAGGGTCGCGGCATTAGGAAGGTTGAGAACCACTGGACTAGAGTGACCGACCATTCTGGTTGGCCCAGAACTGCCTGTTTTAGACCTGAAATTCCTGCATCCCAGGAAGCCCCCCAGTTCTGAGCAAACTGCGGCAGTTGGTCACCCTGAGTCTGAGCCGTTAGCTTGCAGCTTACCAACAGCATGACCTACTTTTTTAACATCTCAGAGTGATTTACTCAAAACCTATATGCTTCAGTATTCTCATCTGTAAAATGGGAATAATAGTGCTAACCCACCACCAATGGAGGGAGATCTTTTGTGCTTTTTAGCAGTTCTCTTCCTGCACAGATGCAAGGGTTTGCCTCAGAGCCAACTCTAGTCACAGTATCGCCCAAGCACAGAATGCAGGACCCTGGTGGAGGAATGCAACTTTAGGTGGTATGGAGTCAGAAGGATTAGAGGACTTAGGTTTCTAGTGCCTATGGCAGCCTTTTGCACCCCCTCATGAGTCAGAGATGATTTGGGCCATCCAGAAATGGCCTGGAAGCCAAGCTTTCAAAAATAAGGGAAAGACAAAGTTTGCAAAAAGAGGAGTAAGCTAATTATGATTTTGCAACCATGTCCTGAAATATCTGTGACAAATATGCAAGCTATCCAGCTTGTTTGCCTTTCAAACAATACAAACTGTGTGTAATTTCATTAGTTGTAGCCTGTCAAGTGTAAAGAAAGTGATCTTATTCCAAGAGACATGTTATAGACAATTCACATGTTATTGCGTTTACATCATCTCTCTCATATTTGAGGTAGCTTCTTGCCCTGTTTGTACTCATGGCGCTAGCTGTTTTTATCTGAATAGTTCCACTCTCAGATTCAAATGTTCCAACCAAGTTAATGGCCCTCATGTTCATTATTGATATAGGCCATGACTAAGTCACTTCATATTTGTATTTTTACTTCTTACCACAAATGTTTCTACACAATGACTATAAAAAAATGATTCGAAAGCAATCCGAATTTCCTAAAGTAATAAAAATATTCTCTCAAACTCTTATGCCCCGACTTTTAAAAAATATGGTTTGAGGGAAACTCTTGTAGGGTAACATCAAAGGAAGCTATCACACAGACTCATGAAAAGGGAACGGTGGTGAAACGTAAGCCATTACACAAAGACTATGATCAGAAATGAGGTCTGGGAAGATTCAGTGGAGGGGAAAAGCGAACTTTAACCGCTACTTTGATGGCCAAGAGATTTTTTCCAGAGCAATGATGCACAAATCTTAGGAAATGAATTAAGATCTTAAACTCGACCTGAGGCCAGAAATAAAAAGAAGAGAAATAATTTTAACATAACTACTGGGAGAGCATAAAATATAGGGGGTGGGGGGAGAGGGAGTGGAAACTTCATGACCAAAAAAAAAATTCTCAACCATAATACTTAAAGAAAAGGGAATCATGATTTGCCCTCCATCCTATGTGCCAGCCTCTGAATTAGCTGTTCTTGCAAAATGGTGTGCGATAGGTATTAAAATCCACATTAACTCTTAAAAACATTTAAAAAAAAAACACTGAAAGTTACATAGCTATTAAGGACCTGCCAGGCTTTGAATCCACATCTGTCTGTCTCCAAAGTACATACATAATTCAAGTCAACAAAGATGAACTCTTTCCAAAAATTGATTTGCATCAAACTTCTGTTTATCACAACTTAAATATTATTCAACTTGACTTCTTAATTTCTAAAGCAAGATCCTGCCAATGTCCATTAAGCTCATCCTCAGACTATGAGCACGCCTTCATGTATTCTCTAAGCTTCAGCTTCCTCATCTGAAAAATGAGGATAATAATAGCCTCTATTTCTAGATGTTTGAAGATGAACTTACGTGATATTAAAACAATTAGGGTAGTGCCTGGTGAATAGCAGGGTTTAATCTCGTTAAGTACATGCAGTCATTTGCAGGGAGTTAGGTCATTTCTAAGCAATCGACAAGCCTACATGGAAATAGAAATCCCCAGGATCAGTTCAGGTTGATTTAATGTCGCAGGAGTGATGAGAGCCTACTGAGGCTGCTCTGGTTTCATACAAACCAGCAATGCCTGTAGGGACCTAGATAAAGATCGCTTCATGTTGAGTCTTGGGCACTGGTTTAGGCAGACCATAAAAGCTAATTATACCCACGTTAGTGGACTGAGCTGGGAGAGCAACACAGCAGCTGGCAAAAAGGGAGTGCTGCCATGCATCTTCTATCGTGACTGTGCCTTGCCCTTGCCAATCCAATCCCTCACTATGTAAAGATCAGAGTCATGCCATTTACCTCAGTCTGCGTCTTGCACAACATACCTTACGTCATCCAGGCACTGTTCTAGGGCCCGGGATGCGGAGTTGAATTAAGACAAATAAGGACTGTTTTCCTAAGCAGCTCCTATTAGGGATATAAACAAATAAAAAGTAGGAATTTGAATAGCAATAAAATTTATGAAGGAAATGAAATAGGACATTGGGATAGTCATGGTAGAGTTTAGAGTCATCTTAGACGGTATGTCAGAAGGGCGACATCTGAGCTGACACCTAAATATTTTATAAAGTGGTAACATAGGAAGAAAGGGGGAGAAGGGCATTAAAACATCAAATGGCCTAAATACCACTACAAAAGACCCTATATCAGAGATATTTATAGGATTATAAAATAAACACATTTAAATACACTCATAATGAAACATCTTAATCATAAATAAAAAATTAACCATAGCCCTTGTCAGTTTGGCTCAGCGGATAGAGCATTGGCCCATGGACTGAAGGGTCCTGGGTTTGGTCCTGGTCAAGGGCATATACCTTGGTTGCAGGATCCATCCCCGGGTGGGGCCCTGCAGGAGGCAACCAATCGATGTGTCCCTCTCGCATGGATGTTTCCCTCCCCCTCCCTTCCACTCTCTCTAAAAATCAATGGAAAAATATCCTTGGGTGAGGATTAACAAAAAAATTAACCATAAGATGTGATTAGTTCTGTGTTGTCCAGACACATCACTCTATCTGCTTCTATTTCCTTCCATCTCTGTTAAAGACCAAAATCCTGTTCTTAACTGAAAAGACCTTTTACATCTAAAGCCTCATATTCTCATGGGCTTGTGATAAGGACTAAAAAAGAAAATGTACACAAAATACCCAGCCCAGGGAAAGTTGGTCAACAGCAGCAGCTTTCTACAGAACATATGCTTCAGGTCCACCTGAAAAAAAGGACAAATTTGTGTGGCTCTGAATAGACATGGGACATGCTTCTAGTGAGTTTTTAATGTATCCAAGCAGGATTTATTAAAAATAAAAGATTCAATACCTGAAATATTTATATTAACATAAATAAAAAGACCATAAGACCTCCCTAACCGGTTTGGTTCAGCGGATAGAGCATCGGCCTGCAGACTCAAGGGTCCCAGGTTCGATTCCGGTCAAGGGCATGTACCTTGGTTACGGGCACATCCCCAGAGGGGAGTGTGCAGGAGGCAGCTGATCGATGTTTCTCTCTCATCGATGTTTCTAACTCTCTATCCCTCTCCCTTCCTCTCTGTAAAAAATCAATAAAATATATTTTTTTAAAAAGACCATAAGACCAAGTTTAAAAAACAACATCAACAGATGAACAGCACAGCCGGCGTGGCTCAGTGGTTGAGCATTAATAAAAATATATATATATTTAAAAAACAAATCAATGAGCATTAGAGGGTCAGGAATGAGTGGGAAGAATAAAAAATAGTGACATCAAGTTCCCAGGGGGAAAAAATGCAAGTCCCAGAAAGAACTTGGTGCTGTCTTGCCATCCAGGAAAAGCACCATGTTCCTGACTCATAGCCTCCTGGGACTTGTCCCTGAAGATACATCACGGGGCTTTACTAGAAAAACTTAACAGGCCTTGAGTCACGTTTTCCCAGACACAACGTTACTTTCCATCTCCCTCAGTGTAAATCAATTTGGACGTATTGTGAGCAGACACATTATGGCAGAGAATTGTGGTGGCTCTTTTTCATTGATTCCACAATCATCCCCTGAGGCCCTCTGATGGGCCAGGTACCACACAGGCCCCTGAAGTGGTGAGGATTGGGAGCCCCCCTTCACTCACTCTCACCATGTCAGCTCAGTGCTCCTGGGTGAGGATTCCTGATGGAATGAAATCAGTTTACACAGAGCTTGTGCACAGGTTCCTGAGTGAATTGTGAATTAGAAGAAATGGAATGTTAAGCCATTGCTGTAAAGTTAATAGTTAATTAGCATAATTCCCCTTGGAGTGTGAAGAAGAGGGGAAGCCTGGTTAATTCTCGGCCTCCCAGAGGAGCTTTGGGGAAACTAGTGCGTTATTGAACAACTTAACATTTTCCAATGCTGTTTAACATTCAAGAATGGTCAGTGGAAGCCAGCTCTGGCTCCTACTTAGTAAAACCGACAGGGCACCGTCAAGAGAGATTTGTGGCTTCAGCACCATCAAAATGCGCATTTCCAACAAAAATAAAAATCAAATGGTGGAAAAAGAAACACTATTTGGGGCTTAGCAAATACTTTGGTATCATCTATAATTCACAGTACAAAACGTTTAAAAAACAGAGCATATCACAAAGCAAAGCATCCCCTCAGTAGTGAAATCGATATAGCATACCTATAGCATCTCCACATTATGCATTACAAATACCTCAGCTCTCATTCCAATGGTCTTAGTGTCTGTATTTTAAATGGTTGTTTTCTCAACCTGAGCCAAAGTTATGCATTTTTTTCCCCAAATTAGTCTTTGGTAAACCTCAATTTGCCATCATTGCCATTTATGTTGCTTACATAAATCTAAACTCAAAACATTCAAAAATATACCAGTTTGGAGAGAAAGGGAGTCTTGTGTGCAAAACATGTAGCAAAAAGATTCATTCTGGGTTGGAATGGGAGAGCCATTGACACAAAAGCCTAGCAGGTCATTCAAGAACCTTAATTTATAACTAAGTCATTTTTGTAGAACTTTAAAACAAGAACTAAAATTCTACACATCAAAGTAGATTTACCACGTGGTATTTTACTCGGTCTTTAACAGTGAAGTAGGTTTGCTGTCCCCATTTTACAAACGACAAAACTGAAACGCTGAGGTTAAGTGAATTTCCTAACTGATGTAGCCAGAATTCTAATCCATGTCTGCCTGGTCCCAAAACCTACGAACGTGTACAGTATCAGGTCCCTCAGACTGTCCAGGGCTCCCTTTCAGCCTTCCCCATGTGATGACACTGGCACAAACCAAATCACACCCCACCGTCTATGGTTTGTATACAAATAAAGAATTGGAAGGGACTCTAGAAATATCTGACTAAACACCTGATCTCAGATGCATTTAGAACATTTACTTGCAATGCTCAAAGGTGCTAGTAATACCATTGAAATTTACAATCTGGCAGATTCTTTCTGCTACATAGTCTGTTACTCTTGATGTTGGAAGAGGTGTTATGTTTCTAGTTCCGAATTCTTTTGTTCTCAGTGATGGGCAGGAACCACATTCATTCCTCAGATCTATTATTTGTATTTATAACAGTTTGGAAGAATCTTCAGTCCAATAGCATTAACTTTAGCTTTGGATTTCAAAATCATTAAGAATCCATCTCAAAGTCAGGAAACTTTTGATGGCAAGAAACAGGAATACAGCAGAAACTGGCTTAAGTGAAAGAATTAATTGGATGGCTCGTGTAGCTCAATAGTCCAGAGGCAATGTGGCTTTAGGCACAGCTTAGGGAAGTAGACTCCTCCCATATCTTGGCAAGATGACCAGCAGTACCTTCAGGCTTGTGTCCTACCAGCTTAAATTCCATAGCAAAAAGAGAGAGTCTCTTTACTA
>NW_006288434.1:1464046-1465472 GCF_000327345.1 Myotis davidii
CAACCCTCTGAATGGGAGAATATATTCACTATTAATATATCTGATAAGGGTAGATATCCAAAATAAATAAGAAACTCATATAACTCAATAACAAAAAATAAACCATCTGATTTAAAAACAAGTGGGCAGAGGACACGAATAGACATTTCTCCAAAGAAGACATGTAGATGGCCAACAGACATATGAAAAGAAGCTCAACGTCACTAATCACCAGAGAAATGCAAATTAAAACCACAATGAGGTGTCATTTCACACCAGTCAGAATGGCTGTAATCAAAAAGGTCAACAAGTAACATGCATTAGCGAGGACGTAAAGAAAAGAGAACCCTTATGCACTACTGGTGGTGTAAATTGGTGCAGCCACTATGGAAAGGTATTGAGATCCCGCAACAGATTGAAAGTAGAACTACCTTATGACCCAGCAATTCCATTTCCAGATATATATCCAAAGAAATCCAAAACACTAATTAAAAAAGATATATGCCCCCTCCCATGTTCATTGCAGCATTATTTATAATAGCCAACATATTGAAGCAACCCAAATGCCATCAATAGATGAGTGGATAAAGAAGAAAACAGTATGCAGTTTCCTCAACAAATTGAAAGTAGAACTACCTTATGACCCAGCAATTCCATTTCCAGATATATATCCAAAGAAATCCAAAACACTAATTAAAAAAGATATATGCCCCCCCCCCATGTCCATTGCAGACTTATTATAATGGCCAACATATTGAAGCAACCTAAATGCCATCAATAGATGAGTGGATAAAGAAGAATGAACAAACAAAACAGAAACAGACTCATAGATACAGAGAACAAACTGAGGCTTGCCAGATGCGGGGAGAGATGTGGGAATGGGTGAAAAGTGAAGGGATGATTAAGAAGTAAAAATAGGTAGTTATAAAATAGTCATGGGGCTGTAAAGTACAACATAGGGAATATAGTCAATAATATTGTAATAACTATGTACAGTACCAAGTATGTACGGTACTAGAATTATCGGGAGATCACTTTGTAAATTATATAATGATCTAACCATTATACTGTATACATAAAAATAATATAAAAATAACATTAAATGTCAACTGTAACTGAAAAAATAAATAAAAATTTAAACTTTAAATTAACAACAACAAAGAAGTACTTGGTCTATAACAGACCCTTCAGGCAATAAATGCCCAATTATAAACATTGACGTTGCCAAGCTCTGAATGGTTCCCAATATCTATGGCCTCATACGTATAGGCTCAATCACTTCTTTTTTTTTTTAAATATATTTTATTGATTTTTTACAGAGAGGAAGGGAGAGGGAGAGAGAGTCAGAAACATCGATGAGAGAGAAACATCGATCAGCTGCCTCCTGCACACTCCCTACTGGGGATGTGCCCACAACCAAGGTACATGCCCTTGACCGGAATCGAAC
>NW_006288434.1:1466345-1477681 GCF_000327345.1 Myotis davidii
AGCAGTTGCTGCCTTTGGGGTGGAGATAAAATGCACATGTATGAGAATGGAGGCAAAGGAAGGTCTCCAGAATGAGGTTCTAAGTGGAACATGATGGGGCACCACACTATACGTACGTCATTTATATGTAACAGGACATTCGGTGGCACTGTCTCATTGTCCAGGAGTTGGCAATGAAGCCATCAATTTGGTGGCAAAGAAGGCTTACAGGTAGGCAAATGCTGCCAGAGCCTCCTCTGGGATTAAGAGTCTGTTGAATAGACCCAACCAGCCCCAACAGCTGCACAGGAAAGGAGAGAGGTTTCAATTTAATTTAATTTGAAAATAAAGTTTTAAACTAAACGGACTTTTAATAACCAAACTGGCAAGATTTGCAATGTGCCTAAAATGTCATTGTCAGAGAAGAAAGATTGAAAGTCATAATTGGTGAAAACTCAAACATATCCTATCTACTGCTCTATTAAGTTGCTTTTGATCCACAAAGTCAAAGCATGAGCACCAGTGTAAAATGACAAGATTGTGACCATGTAATTTAAAAGTATATTCTGTTATTGAGAAAAAAGCCTTGATTTTAGGCTTTGGGTCCACAAAGTCAAAGCATGAGCACCAGTGTGAAATGACAAGATTGTGACCTATGTAATTTAAAAGTATATTCTGTTATTGAGAAAATACCCCAGGAATGAGAATTGTGACAGCTACTCTGGAGAATAGCCTGGCAACAGAAAGAAATTTGATAGACGCCTGGCCTTTCACCTCTCGGTCCGGCTGCTGCGACTCTCCAGAGACAAAAGCTACAGGGCCTAAGGATACATAACAGGGATATTTGTTACAGAGCTGGAGAAGTTGGCAGGAACTTACCACAACCTACATAGGGGAAGAGTTGAATAAATCATGTTGCATTCAAGCGATGGGCCCTTGAAAATAGTGATTATTAAGCTGCAGGAAAGCCTGGCCCCTTAACCAGCCTGACACTCCAGTCACCACGGACATGCCCACTGACCAAGAGACCCAAGCCATGGACCCTCCTTGTATGTTCCTCATCTGATCTCACCCTGACTGAGCTTCCCCAAGCTCTAAATTCCTGGCTCGTCGTCCTACTTTGAACCTGTCTTTGGCCCTTTTCCCACTGGTACTTGTTCATCCTAACATTTAACTCTCAATGTTCCCCAATGACTCTAAATGCAACCCTATGAAAGAAAGAGTTGTATTTATTAATATAGAGCTATAGAAAAGTCTAGGGTATGGTAGAGAAGTTATATTATAGGACCTCATTTTTGGAAAAAAAATATGGCCAAAGAAATAGATATAGACATTCATATTTAAGTAGTTATATGAGTTTGAAAAAAGTTGTTTAAAAAATTTTTTTTGCACTGGGTTGTTTTAATTGACAACCTCAGATGGGGAGAATGGGAATGAAAATGTGATGTGGGTACATTACTACGTTTTCTGAAATTTAGAAACCTTTATTTCAAAGTTAAGTGGGCACATAAAACTAATATGACAATTTTGAAGGAAGACGCTAATAATCAAGGGTTAAGGGGACAAAAGTCCAATCTATATACCTGTTAAGAAAAGGAACCATAACAAAGAGCACCCCTTGTTCAACTTCAGGGACACCAGACGATTACCTTTCTAAATGCCATCCCCCACCCAGAGGAAGTGTCCAGAATACAATGGAAATGGTGCTCTCTGGGATTAGGCAACACAGCAGCCCAGATTAGCCATTTCAGGCAAAAGGAAGGGCATCTGAAACTCATGGAGAGGTGACTCTATAAGCCAGTGGTTCTCAACCTTCCTAATGCTGCTACCCTTTAATACAGTTCCTCATGTTGTGGTGACCCCCAATTTCATTGTTACAAATTGAACATAATTAAAGCGTAGTGATTAATCACAAAAACAATATGTAATTATATATGTGTTTTCCGATGGTGTTAGGCGACCCCTGTGAAAGGGCCGTGCGACTCCCAAAGGAGTTGCGACCCACAGGTTGAGAACCGCTGCAGCAGTGTGGTGAGTCTGGTACGCCTGCAGAGGGGAGGGAAACATGAGGCTATAAGGAAAGCACAAACAACCAAGCTTGGATTTTTTAAAAATATATTTTTATGGATTTCAGAGAGGAAGGGAGAGGGGAAGAGAGAGATAGAAACATAAATGAAGAGAAAAAAATCATTGATGGGCTGTCTCCTGCCTGCCCTCTAGTGTAGATTGAGCCTATAACCTGGGCATGTGCCCTGACCAGGAATCGAACTATGACCTCCTGGTTCATAGGTCAACACTCAACCACTGAGCCACACCGGCCAGGCCTAAGCTTGAATTTTGATAGTGGGTCTCTATATGTTTTTTCTCCAAAAGAGACATGACAGCTAACATTCTCATTCACAACACATGCCTATGGCCACACTGCCGATCGATGAAGCCCAGGATTACCATAATTTAAACTTGCCTTTTGGTAAGAACTCTCAGCACATTAGGAAAGGTGAGTAGTTAGCAAATGTTCATCATTCCTACGATGGACCTCAGGTTATGTGCAATTCCCCAAGTCCCACTTGCAACACTGGGCCTTTCATTTCCACCAAGAAAAACACTCAGATGCAGGAGAGACTGACAAGATATGAATTGGAGAATTAATCTGCTCTAATTTAAACTGAAAATAAAAATGCTTCACAGACTCCAGCACTTTATTACAAGCAACAGATTGCATGCGACACACCTCAATGTGACTGCACACACCTCGTTGATTGTAACACACCGGGATGTTGTCACTCCACATCAGGGAGCATTCATTAGGGCAAGTAGCGGGGCTCTGAGCAGACTCCTAAACGTGTCTGTCAGAAAAGGAGTTACATGATGCAATTCATGTTTTAGAAAGTCCTCTTGAACAACAGTGAAGAGAACAATATGTATCCTGTCCCAGTCGCAGCCTGACGCTTCAGCCACCACGCATACACCCATTGACCAATAGACATGACCATGGACCACCCTCGGATGCTCCTCACCTAATCTCACCCTGACCTCACTACCCAACTTCAAATTCTTGGCTTATCCCCCAACTTTGAACCTATCTTTGACCCCTTGGCCTTGGTATTTAGACTCTCTAACATTTAAGTCTCCATATTGCCCCACTGGACTCATATTTCAACATGCCTATTTACTTCCTCACTTCAAGACCTCTTTTGTCAGGAGAATCTGTGCTGGTTGCCCTTTGATGGAAATCTCAACTCGGCCAGTCCTGGGCCCTCTCTAAGGAAGTGGCTGGAAATAATGAGAAGTAGACACTGGAGGCATAACAAACAGAAAAACTGGTGAGAGCAAAATTACAAGAATTCAGACCAGAGACAATGGTGAATAAACTAAACTTAGAAATATAACATCACACAAAGAAAGAGCTGAGTTGACAATGACTAATTCTCTGCTAAGAAATGAACTGTGAAAAGTTTACTGAAGTGCTAACTTGGGTAAATATATACAGGCACACATAGAAAAAAATAACATAAAATGAACTTTTGTATATTAACTCTAATCCTTCCACACTTGGGAACTTAATGAAAACAAAACAAAACAAAACAAAACAACCTTAGTCACGCATGCTCTTAAAGTATAATTCTGAAATATTCTTCTTTTATCTTTCTTGCCTCCACTAGAAGGAACAATTTCTGGTTTCGGGGCTTTTACAGTCATTGTAGAAAATTCTCTCACTGCATGAAATTGCTCAAGTTCAAACTCTAAGCACAATACCTTAGGAGTCACAAATCAACCTCAGTGTTTTTATAGGGTCATTTTTCTTTTAGCTCAAATAGCATCTCTTAAAGGCACCATAACTTGATGGGTGTTGTTCTTGGTGGCAATAAAGACATGAATATCTTACTTGCTGCCTTCTTCACACTTTTATTGGGCCCTCCTGGTCCCTGTTTACATTTATGTTGTTTATTTGGCTCCTGTATGCATGGCGGTTTATTAGCTCTGATGTTATTTTCATTGCTTTGTCTATATATCTTTCTATCTCCTCCTACACAGGTCTAGACAGTGTGCAATTTAAACTGGCTTCTCTCTCCTCCAACATTTGTTCTCCAAAGTTGCTGCTGCTGCAGCCTGTTGTCTAGGAATTCTCTCCCCTGCCTCCTCTCTCCTCCCTCTCTCTGCATTTCTCCCTCCCTCGTTCCTTCCCATACCTTAGCCAGACTGAGCACTACCTGAGAAGTACCCACACTGTCCCAGAGCCATGACAGTACCTCAGTTGCTGGTTACACTCTTAGGCACCAGCCTATGTCTGTGTTATGACCAACCAACCAACCCATGGAAGGATACTACTTACTAGTATCCCAACTATTGAACCTGAATGGAACTATTTTTTAAAGAGGCTAATTCACTACATTTGAAAAATCTTTCATCCAGCTCCGCTCGTTTATAGATTACATGACTGTGCAAGATTAGACACATTTCCAATCAGGCATCTCATCTCATCGTATCACAGGCAAACCATCAGCATCACAAACTGTTTATAATATTTACCTTCAGACATAACCTATTTTTTTTAATTCCAATATTTTGCAACTCTCTACTTGGGGAAAAGAAAATGTAGCAGCACTAATAACATTTTCATTTGGGTAGGAACGGAATGGACACTGTTCACGAAGGCAATTACCCTACTCCCCTGGTAATGTGTAATAATCATACAAATTAGAACTAATAAACTGTAGTTGCAAACCTAAAGATTAGTCATCAACACATTAATTTCCCCACATGCCAAACCAGCAGTGTTGATTATTTGTTGTTGATGCGGAGTGGAAGGGGCTGCATTAAGACAACCGTCTGCTCTGTGTAACTTGATAAGTGGGATTAAGACAAGAAGCAGTCAGTTTATAGTCAGTACAACTTAAACTTACATAACGGAAGGCAAATGATCTTTCATTTAAGTTCTTCTCCAAGGATATAACTTAAATTAATGCCTTTTCATAGCAATTCAAGTTGCATTTTTCATTTGGATGGTTTTGTCTAAAATTGACAGAAGGAAAGCTGCACACTTTTGTGGCCTGAACGTTGAATTACTGCATTTTTCACTCGTCCATGCTTTATCTGTGATCAGAAGCAGCAAACATTATATAAAGCTCTCGAGGCCAATTAGGTTAGTCAACAATTATTTTTACTTTCCATTCTGTGTAGACTCGTGATGGCGTCTCATTTAGAGGGCTTCCCGTTGGTTATGGTATTAGCAGATTCCTTGATTCTTTTATGGCAGGGCTAGGGCTGTTCCCAATGTTTAACACGAATAGCCATCTTCCTGCAAGTCCTTTAAATAGGTTGTCAGTAGTCATTCTGTCAGAAGGAGAACTGAAAAGCACTAGTAGGTAACTAACTGGAGGCAGCGGCTTTGCTGAACCAAACAACACAGAGCTCTCAGATCCAAACAACACTGGACAAGATGTGCTCTTGTTGACAATGCTCTCTTCCCTGAGACCTGGCAGACTCTTGGATGTTTTATGTGTGTGTGTCCACAGATGTTCAGCCTTAATAAGGCTTTATTTCTAACACTAGTTATAATTCTTCTAAAGCTTTGAAAACGTATCTTTTCCCACTTTTATGGGTAATTTCCTCCTACAAATTATTTTGATCATTCTTCCAGGTCATTAAAAAGGACATTCAGTGTAAGTGGCCTCATAATAATAAAGCCACTGGCATTCTCCCAGAAACACCTTGTTCTTCCAATTCACAACAGGGCCATCGTTCATGATGCTTTATGTGTCTGCCTGCACTCCAATCCGTTCTCCACATAACAGTTCAGAGCAATCTTTGAAACATGGCATTTCTCAGCAAGCACCCTTTATGTGCCTCCTCTTATACTTAGGAGAAAGTCTCACATCTTTAACCCCTTCTGAAAGGTCCTCCATGGGCTTGGTCCTGCCTAACTCTGCAGCCCCATATTGTGCCCATTTCTTCTCATTCACTAGTCTAAGCACCTTGGCCTCCTTCTAGCTTTTGAAACATGACAAACTCCACTTCACCTGAGGGTCTTGACACGTACATGGGGAATGAAGCCTGTATCCTGAAGCTTAAGCTTTATAAGCTTCACACTTCCTTCCTCCTCATCCCTCTGAATTTCTACACAATACAATTTGGATGATTTTTGCTGATGGTCTCCCCTGTCTGACTGTGAGCTCCATGAAGGTGGGCCTGTGTTTGTCATATTTACCTCTATAGCCTTGTACAGATCATAGACACTTGATGACTATCTCCTCTTCAGTGATCTCAGTAGAATATACCCTATCCCCAGAAATTGACAATATATAGAGCATGCATTTATGCCACAAAACCAGGGTGATGTTTCTATTATGCTTGAATGTTTCAAGTTTGGACATAGCCTACAGAGATTGTCTAGTTCCTCTGTCAACTGCCTACATATCTGATAGGTTCCACTAATTAGGGCATCTTTCATTGCTCATGAGGTTATAAAAAACATAATTTGTGCAGACTTTGAGCATAAAAATACTACTGAGTAAAATAGGAGTGTATCTAGTGATGAACTAGTAAATGCTAACAACCAGCTGGGTACAGGGGGAACAGATCTATGACCTGCAGCACTTGCTGGTTTCTGTGATGTAAATATTCCCACCCTGGTCAATTTCAAGCTAACTGTGTTTAGTAAGTGACTTGCAGAACTCCTGGAAATTAGCAATTGGCTCATATAAGCCCATATGAGCCTTTCTTGCACACCACTGGTTATACTGTTCCACAAACTAACCCATATTTTTTACATTTGGCCATACACACACACACACTCTTCCCACAAACACAAAACTGTATAGGATTCAAAATAAGTTAGTTAACATCACTTTCAAAAGATATGTTCTGTGCCAGATAACATGGAAGAAGAAAGAAGAAAAATAACTTGTAGGTACAACAAATGTACTTGTCAGTTTACTGGGATCAAGTTTATTTTGTAATCGTTTGATTTCCTCATTCTATTTCCATCTAGAGTCCACCCGAAGGCAATTTCACAGCTTAGACCCCATGTGTTCCACTTTATCCAAAACCTTTAAGTAGTTAGACTGCAAGTGTGAAATATCACAATAATACTTTCCTCCTCGTTGTTAGGACTGCCAATAGTTTACCGTTCTCTGCCACCCCACCCCCACTGTAATTCATTCATTCAGGAGAATACATGAGTGTTTTCCATGGGCTGCTTACAGGACAGATGAGCTCTGAAGACTCAGTAGACACAAGCCCTGGCTTCAAGGAGTTCACAGCCTAGTGAGGAGATGGACCAGGACAATTCCTGGCAGAAAGTCCGAGGATGGAAATAACCTGGAGAAGACCCAGAATGTGTATGTAATACCACCAACATTGCAGACACCAACACCTTAAAGAGTGACTAGGAATTGACGATGGAGGAAAACGGGGAATGCACTGCATGGAGAAGGACGAGGAAGGACAGATTATGTGTGGGGAAGCTGCGGTCTTGATGGACGTAATTGGAACAGAGTGTAGGAAGCAGGGTTCATAGAGATCCTTGTGTGTCACCGACAAAATATGAATTGAGCTTGGCTTTTATTCTGAAGATAATGCATCAGGGAGTACTTAAGGCTTTTAAGTAGGTGAGTGATGAGATTAATGCCTTAGAAAGATTATCCCTGCCACAGTAAGGACGCTGGATTGGAGTGGTTAAAGGAGAAAGTGAATGACTACCTACTGGGGCCATGCCCACAGCCCAGGAATCAGCTCTCCTTCCATCGCCATTTCCTCTGAGTTCCCTGCAGCTCCCAAGTCTTTCTTATTTATTTATGGAAAAAGACTGTATTTCTGTGGAGTTACATTCCTCGAGTTGTAAAGTCCCCTGCCCCTGACCCCAGTTCTGAAAAAGGTGAGCTGGGGCTTCACGATGTTAACGCCAGGAAGCATTCAAACCGGTGAAGAAGTTTTGTGAGTTTATTCGAGCCAAACTGTCCACAATTGTCCAGAAGTGGAATCTCAACCAATTAAGCCCATGCTCCAAAAAAATGGCGGCTTTCCAGAAGCAGAATCTCAACGAATTAAGCCCATGCTCCAAAAAAATGGCGGCTTTTCACTTTGTTTTATAAATTCCCATCGAAGACGGAGACGTAAGTGGATTGCATGAAATCCACTGGTGATCGATTAGGGAGGTGGGAGATATTGATTCGATTATTGATCAGACCTACCAGTTAAAATGCAGCTTTCTGGCAAAGCTGTATGAATGGCATGCCTATATTATCTAGACGTCTCTTTGTTCCTTTCCTGCTATTTAATAACCAGGTGATTCTACAGTATCCATTCCCAGGCCTCCTGCCCCACTGCGGTAGGCTCTGCCTTCCTGGGCGTGGCCTTCAGCACGTGGGTACACTGGGACCTTTTTAGTCTCTGGGCCAGTCCAGGCTTCAGAGCAGCTGGAGGTCTGACCAGGACTCCCGGAGTGGCCAGCACTCACGGTCTGGCCTGCGAAGCCTTGTGCTGTCTGGGGTCCGGTCTTGCTCTGTCTCCCAAAGCCGTACAATGCGATGGCACAGACCACCTTTCCTCAGAGGCCGGGCCCAGCACAGCCTGGGTGCAGGAGGTAAGTTCCTCCCTCAGAAGATGCTGGGAGTGGGGGATGTGGGCAGGGCACCGAGGGACTTCTCGGTCTAGGAGTCAGCAATGGCCTGTGAGGCCAAGCTTTGGGGATCTCTCTCTGCTGGGTTGTCAGTTGGGTGAGGGATGGCACTCTGGTCCCTTCCCTCCTGCAGTTGGGTCAGTCTCCCCAGGCTTCCTTCAGAGAGGGCTCCAAGGCGGGGGCTTGGCACGCCTTGTCTGAGAGGCCAGAAACCTCAGCAATGACAGTTTTGGAGGCTGAGGCAGAGGGAAGGTCTTTGGGTTTTCGGATCTGGGTGTGAATCTCGGACTCGCCTGGTCCAGCTGTGGGACTTTGGGCAAGTGCTGCCTCACTCCGAGACTCATTTTCCCCGGGTGATAAAAGGCTCCGTTGCTTCTCTTTTTCTTTTTCTTGCTGTCCTTCTTTTTTTTTTTTTCTTTTTTTTGGTTAATCGTCACCTGAGGATATTTTTCCATTGATTTTTTTAGAGAGAGCAGAAGAGAGAGGGAAAGACAGAGAGAAACATCTATGTGAGAAAAACATCGATTGGCTGCCTCCTGCACATGCCCCCAACCCATGCTGGGGTGGAGGCCGGGGAGGAGCCTGCAACCAAGACGCGTGCCCTTGACTGAAATCGAACCCAGAACCCTTTGGTCCGCAGGCCAACACTCTATCCATTGAGCCAAACCAGCGAGGGCCGTCACGTCTTTTATACTGAAGAAAAATGGTGCCGGTCTGTTGCTTCCTCTCATCCCTAACTCCCTGTCAGGCCCACTTTCTCTAATAACACTGTGAGTCAGCATTTTGCTTTATAAACTTCAGAGAGGAAAAAGGCACAGGCTTCAAGAAGTTAAAGGATCAGATGCCTCGCACAAACTTCAGTTGCCACTATAGATTATGGGTTGAATAAACCTCCAAAAATTCCTTTTATCGCCTTCACAAAGGTGAAAAAGAACACCACTAGCTACTACGTATATAGATACTTGGCCCCAGAGTGAATAAAACTAGATAAGAAGCTTCCCAAACAGAAATTTCTCTTAACAACATTTATTTCTGCCCAGCTGTGATGTACTTTGCACATCTACTTTATAAGCTGAGGAATATTTGAAATCCGCACAGCTTACAAGTAGGTTGCAGTCGTGTAATTTATAATACCTAAATATGCTTGCATGCATATAGGACAGCTTCTCCCATTATTCTGAAGGTTTGGGGCCCATCACATTTCAAATCTTAATTATTCATAGTGATCTGCTGTGTGTTGATGATTCTGTAAAAAAAAAAAAAAGTTAATATTACTACTTGTGAGACTATCAAGATTTTGACTCGATAAAGAAATATACTATTAATGTATTCCACACCATAAATGTAGCCAATAATATGTAGTCGGAGAATCCCACGAGGAAATGCCAGCATAGCAATAACTGGCTTACAACAAATTCTGCACTCATTTATATGCTAAAAACCATTAAAGTAAGATTTCTACAGCTCATGACCATTTAAGCACCATCGATTTATGAGTATGGCTGTTTCCACAGTTTCAAGAACTTTGCAGAAAACTCTATAGATGTCTGCAGCCCTTTCATATGGAAATGAACTGATGTATTCTTCAGTTGGGGGGACATGAGAAATTAATGAGGATGTAAAATATATAAAAAATGTTTAAGGTGCTGGGCTTAGCCATAACAACATTTTCGTTGCAATCTGATGTGCCTTTATAATTAAGGTATGAGAATTAATTTTTTTTCAATCTTCCTTAAAGGAGAACGAAGTCGCAAGGCAGAGGAGCCTTTCCATAAATATATTTCGTTTCCTCAATCTTCTCCGGTGTCAGCTTTTCACTGTCTTATACTAGATCTTAATAATGTCCTCACACTGTTGCACATATTTAAAAATGTTAAATCTTAGCCTGGCCAGTGTGGGCCTGTGGTTGAGCATCAGCCTATGAACCAGGAGGTCCCAATTCGATTTCAGGGCAGGGCACATGCCCGGGGTTGCAGGCTCAATCCCCAGAAGGGGGCGTGCAGGAGGCAGCTGCTCAATGATTTTCATCACTGATGTTTCTATCTCTCCTCCCTCACCCCCCGCCTTCCTCTCTGAAATCAATAAAAACACACAGTTAAAATGTTAAATCTTTTAACAGAAGCCATAGATGAGACAGAGGCCCTGTTAGCTTCCTTGTGGTGAGTCCGGTGTTTCTTCCTGAGGACGAGACTGACTTTAGTTGCATTTTCCTGGGAGAAGGAAGGCAGCACATTCCCGCTGAGTGCTTGCTTGTCATAACTCCCAGGCGGCTGCATGGCGCTTTTGTTGTGGAATTGTAGAAACCTTTTGGCATCATTGTTGTATGGAATTCAACTTTTAACATGTTAAACAGACCGGCTGAAAATGCCAATGAATAAATGAAGACCCTCCTTGCAGATGTAAAAGGCAGCCCCCAGAGCTGCACCACGTGACACTGGAGCCCTCATCACAAGACACGAAAGTGTTGGGTCTCTCCTCCTCCTGGACCCCTCCTCTGAGGGTTCACAAGTGCCCCAGACAGCTTTCCGGAGCCCAGTGTTCCAGCTGACCTGCTCTCGGGTCACACAGAGGCTCCCTGGAGGCTGGGAGAAACCCAGCAGGAAAGAAGGTTGAGTTTCCCCAGAATCCACACAATGCTGCCTTTGCCACCATCCAACCTCGACCGCTGGTGTTGTCACTAAAACTGCGAATGCTGTCGCTGGTACTAGAACTCAGGGTCCCCCCCCCCCCCCCCCGC
>NW_006288434.1:1477752-1484352 GCF_000327345.1 Myotis davidii
GTGTATTCCACACCAAATGCAGCTTTCTGGCAAAACTGTATGAATGGCCAGGGCCACTCCTGGGGATCCTCCCCCTGTTGTTAGAGCCTTGGGGTTGGAGGATCCTACCATCTTTACAGGAACCGGGTACTCTGGGATCGCAGTTCTCAACCTTTACCGTGTATCAGAAGGACCTGGAGGACTTGTTACAGTGCCAAAGGCTGATCCCCTCTCTCGGAAACTGGGACGAAATAAGTCCAGACTAGGACCTAAGAACATGCGTTTCTAGCAAGTTTCCAGGCGATGCTCCCGCTGCTGTGCCAAGGATCCCATTTCCCGGGGCAGCAGCCTTGGAGAAGGCCCTGCCCAAGACAGTCTGAAGAAATTCTCCATTTGTGTCTGCTGCCACCTCTCTAAGGACACGAATCTCTGCTGGTCCATCCCAGAGAAATAGCACTGGGCTGAGCCACCTCTGTGGTGGAGACGCCTGGCCGAGCTGCACTAGTTCTTCTTGGAGAGAAGGACGATCCTTCTGTGGCCTGGCTTCCTGGCATTGCAGTCCGTACAGACAGTCACCCAGTCTGCCATCTGTAGGTACCATAGGTATGAGTAGTTCTGGTATCTAGTGCCTCACAGAGCCCAGAAAAATCGCTGTTCTTTAACCACCTATCTTGTTGCCCAAGCAAATCCTGTGGTTTTAAGTCTTTCTACCTTTTGTAGTAAGTTTATTTCAAAATCTTTTCCTTGTGCAGTTTTTATGCCTACCCTGCCCCTGGTTCTTACACAGGATCAGTAAGGCTGCCTCCATAGGTTTTTATAACATTGACTTTTGGGTCGTCTCCATCTCTTCTGCCTGAGGGTCCCTGGGTCCTAATGCTATGTACGTCACTCCTGTCTTAGCAACCTTCAAGCTCCACGTTTAAGGTGCCTGAAATAAACTAAGTGTGACTAAGAGCTAGTAATAGATTTCATCACTTTGGGTGATAAACTGTAGTTAATAGATACAGTACTTTTTGTGTGTGTGAAGACATACTCAAATGTATGTACGCACGCGCACACACACACACAATAAAGAAATTACAGCAAAGAAAAAGCATGCAAGGTTTTCCTTTCTGGCGACACTACTACACAGTCTGGCAGTTCCATGCCAAATAGTGGACTGAGCATTAAGTTACCCAGGAATCAGCAGCTGTCTGTAACATTGTCTATAACACAGCCCAACTCCTACCAGTAGTAGCAGGCATCACAATGATAAGCACAATGTGAGCATCTACAAAGTAGACAAGTAGGCAGGTAAACTTTTTTTTATGGTTGTTGACCTTCATTATTTCAACATGGTATTTCATTATGCACTCCTAGTAGGCTCGGAAATAAATATTAATAATAGCAAAATCCTTGCATTCTGGCCAATATTTCCTTGTTTGATATGTATAGAGTTTTAAATGCATAACAATAGCAAAATTTGTTATTCATTACTCATGTTTACTCTGTAAAATGCCATAAGGCATTCTCAGCATAAAGGGTATTACATAAAATATAAAATATTTTTTTTCCATTCCTATTGCAGTCTAATAGCTAGAATACCTTCTGGTATGGTTTAAGGTCAGAATAAATCACTCATTAGCATCTTTCATACATAAACAGCAATGAGGTGGCGAATAAAAATGAACAAAACGTTTCTATTGCAGATACAAATCATGTTTAATAATTTAAACATAAACACAACAAAATATTAATAACTTTTATCTTCAGATATGTTTTTCTTTATTTTTATATTTTAAAAAGTAATCTTTGACTTTGTTCTCATTCTATTGTGCAAGTAGTACTCAAATTATCTATGGGTTGTACTTTTATTAACTTTTTTCTTCTGTGAAATATAACAAATAGTTATATGCACAAAATGACAATTTAGAGTTTAATAAAGTAGCACAAAGGGAAGATCCATCTAAATATAATCTGCAATAGACACTGTCAGTACCCTAAAAGCCTCCCACCTGGCCACTTCCGGAGCACTAACCAACCCCCACAGAGGTACAGCTCTCCTCACCTACACAGTAATCACCTCCTTGCCTGCTTTCAGGTTTACCACCTAGGCCAGTGATGGCGAACCTTTTGAGCTCGGCATGTCAGCATTTTGAAAAACCCTAACCTAACTCTGGTGCCGTGTCACATATAGAAATTTTTTTATATTTTCAACCATAGTAAAACAAAGACTTACATTTTTGATATTTATTTTATATATTTAAATGCCATTTAACAAAGAAAAATCAACCAAAAAAATGAGTTCATGTGTCACCTCTGACACGTGTGTCAGACGTTCGCCATCACTGCCCTAGACTTACATCCCCTAAACCTTAGCCTTTAGCTTTGCCTCCTTTTTGAGCTTCCTGTGAATGGAATTACACACCATACATTGTGTCTGGCCTCTTCATTTAATATCGCGTCTGGGCGATTCATTCATAATGAGTATGTGGATGTAATTCATTTTCATTGCTGGAAACTATTCCATGGTAGAAGTAGTACAGTTTATTTAATCATTCTATTGTGTATGGACATTTGGTTTGTTTTCAGTCTGAGATTATGAAACTGTGAAACACTGTAGGTGTTTGGAGCAATACATTTTTTAGCAAATGAATAGCAGTCAGAAATGTTATAACAACACATACCAACTCCACCCTCTAGCATCGAGCACCGTGAAGCTGGCACAGGTGTGAGCATCACTACTAAGTAGATAAGTAGACAAGTAAGCATTCTATGTTACTCTTGGCCCAGACATGCTGGCAGTTCTGTTGTGTGTATACATCGAGGTGAGAAATTCCCGAGTCATAGGACGTGTGTGCCTTCAACTTTCTATAGGTTATGCTAAAGTATTGTCAATGCACACTTTCACCAGCATTAAATAGGTGCTTCTGCTGCTCTTCATCCAGATCTCAGTTCAAATTTTATCTCCTTTGGGCATCATTTCCTGGCCATTCTAGTAAAAGTACTTCACTGCTACCCATCGCTTACTCTTTAGTCCATTGCTCTAATTTATTTGCTTCGAGCCACTTGCCACTATCTGAAATCATCGGGTTTGTCTCTGCTGTCCTCCACTGGGAAGCAAGCTCCATGGGAGAGGGACTTTATCTTGTCCATGGCTGGCACATAATGACTAGAACATAATAGACTCTCGATAAATATTTGAGTGGATAGTTGGGAACTTCCTATACATCGTAAATATTCACAATTATGTCAGTAGAAAAGACATTACAGAATATAAACTTTGAATCTCCTCTCTGCAAGGAGCAATACTTTTTGAATAGGAGTTTCATGCTCCATGAAGTATGTTTAATAGCTAGTATTCAGGAAAATAATTATCCGTTTACATTTCCCTGTAATATGACCATCATGACATGTGTTGAATCATTTTTCCCATCTTGTGAACACAGGGGGCACCAGCACTTCATAGCTTCTGTGAGAAAACAGATGCCTACCAGTCAAGGCTTCTTTACTTTTTTAAGTACAGCCCATAATAATCAATTGACATGCCTGCTATAAGTAATAATGCATGGTTTCTCAGGGAACCTGACAAGTAATTGATTCCCTGGTCTGAAGAAGCTATAGGCCTGTGGGTTTTTTTTTTTTTATATCTATGGAATCCCTCAACCAACTTCACTGTCTTATTTTTAGTTAACCCTTCAAATAAAGTTTCATGAATCTTTATTGTGCATCCAGTGTCTCTGAAATGGCAAGTAGTAGTGTGTGATTCTTGGAATATGCTCATCCCTATCTTAACATTGTTACTGGAAGTCCGTAGTGACAAATACCCACTGAGGTAGCCAACTATGAGCAACTTATGTGTCCAGAGTCATGCCCAAGTGAACCCAAATACTTGAAGCAGGCGATGATGGATTAGACTATATTTTCACAATACCCTTAAAGAAAACCCAATACACTAGTCTGTCCTAAAAGCTCTAAATCACCAAATACTAATGTGGCCACATATTTGAGGGATATGTTTATATTTTAAGTTCTTCAGATCTTTTATTTCAATAGTTTTATTCATTTCACAAACGCCGGATCCGGCCTACAGGCCGTAGTTTGCCCACAGCTGGTCCAGAGTCATGCTCAAGTGAACCCAAACACTTGAAGCAAGCGATGATGGATTAGACTGTATTTTCACAATACCCTTAAAGAAAACCCAATACACTAGTCTATCCTAAAAGCTCTAAATCACCAAATACTAATGTGGTCACACATTTGAGGGATATGTTTATATTTTAAGTTCTTCACTAGCCCATAGTTTGGGGTTGATGATTTTAAGAAAAGCTGACCGTGTGACCTTACTACTCTCACACCAGAGATGGGTGCCTGAGTCAAGGCTGGCCAGGGACCTGTGAAATGGCATAACACCTCTGCCAGCAGGACCACACTACTTGGGAAAGTAAGAAACTAAATAATTAATCTGAAGAGGTTGGGACTGAGAATAAAAAAGCAGTCATAATGGTGAGATATTAAGATAAGTAACAATATTGCTAAGGATACAAAACCATCACTAGAATCATACTATTTCACAAAAGTTCTTACAGCTTCATTTGAAGTCTGAGTGTGTGGCTGTAGTGTTTACTGGTCTTCCTCTTATTAAAAACATGGTGTGTGCAACAATCACCTGAGATGTGAATTAAAAATCTACTAACTCCGAACCCACCGAGTTTCTGATCTATTAGATCCAAAACATCACCTAGAAATTTTCATTTTATATATCTGAGCTTGATGGCCCACCCCTTAGTAAACATTAATTTAAGGCATCCTGAGGTTGTATATATTCCTTGAAACTAGGAAGAAAAATATACTTAATATAGAGCCCATGTGTGACTTTAATTTGGCAAAGATAGCCCAGAGTTGGAGCATCTAAGAACACATTGCAGTATTAGTTTTATAATTATTTTCACATTAAATCTGATTGTTAGAGAGGCTACATTTCAAGTAATTAGAGATTAAAGGGCCTTCCCATTTTGATCTCAACAGACTATACCAGGCTTGTCTTCCAATGTTTCCTCGCAGAAGTCTGCTCCAGCCAAACTCATTGATTTCCAACCACAGATCAAACATTTTTCATGTCTGAGCCTACCCATATCCCACACCCTATCCTCACTTAGGGGAATGGTGAAAAGGGAGCCCTATAGTTGGCCTATGAGGAATAATGGGTGTGGACAGTGTTGGATCCCACAAGACTGAGTTTGGAGGTTGGAATGGAAACTAGAACTTCCTGCTAGAGACAGTCCACCAGGACAGAAATCAAGGCAAGTGCCAAGTCAACAGCCACTGGTGAATACCAAGTTTTAAGACCAGTGCAGAAGCTGGAGGCAGGAATCAGGGCAGAGGTCTCAGAGCTAGAAGGATAGAATAGGCAGAAATAGAGTCCAAGTAAGAAAGCACTAGCACCCCAGGCCAAATGGCAGAAACACCACTGGGTAGTTGTGGCTTAGATTCATAGGCCTGTGGGTACATGGTGAATGGGTGGCTTGGGCCAATTTAAAGACCCTTGTGTAACAAACCATTTCCCAACAACTTGCCTAAAATTCTCAGATCTTTATAGGTCTGGACGTTTCCTAAGATAGCCTTTGCCCGGGTATGGTTTGTGGACAGAATTCCCTATGCCATTTGACTGGGAAGTATCATCTACTTTGTGGGTTGATGATTCAATAACCTCCTCTGTAAAATGGGAATTATAATAGCACCTACTCTATAAATTAGTGAGGATTAGAAGGATGAATACATGGAATGAGCTAATATATACGCCTGGCACTTAGCAAGAAAATTGCTGATTACTGCTGCCGTCACTGTGTTTTTTTAATTGCCGTTGTTGCCATGATTAACTATTATCTATGTACAGTCATTTATCTTGACATCTTTCTCCTTCATGCTGCACCTCTTTATATTGACTTCTGGCCAAGACCAGTTTCCCTCTAGATACTGTATTACAGACTGCACTCCCCCTCAGCAATTTCCCTGTCTGATCCTGGTGCTTGACCCATACTATAGTCTGGCAGTTTGTGTCCCACCGAAGTTCATGCCCATTGTAATGTATTTGGAGAAGGAGCCTTTGAGGTGATTAGATCATGATGTCAGAGCTCTCATGAGTGAGATTAATGCCCTTATAAAAGAGACCCAAGAGAGCACCCTCACGCCTTACACTGTTGGGGAACACAATGAAAAATCTGCAACCCGGAAGAGGGCTATCCACTGACCATGCTGGCATGCCAATCCCAGAATTTCCAGCCTCCAGAACTGTGAGAAGTAAATGTCTGTTGCTTATAAGCTACCTCGTCTGTGGCATTTTGTGAGAGCAGCCCAATGGACTAAGACGAACCACCACCGACTACTTCCTGATTGACAGGGTTACCTCTCGCCCCAGGTGACAGGTCATTCCCACTCACATCTCCAGACAGTACAGATTCCTTCCCCTTTCCCAAAACTTTTGAAGGATTAACTGAAATATTTCCTGCTTCGGGAAATATTAGCCTTAAATAACCTACAGGGTTTTTCTCCACTCTCTGGAATGCCTACTATAATATGTGGTCTGAATAATTAATCTACCAATTCATCATTGACTGCCTCATGGAATCTTTGCAAGGAGTC
>NW_006288434.1:1485349-1488174 GCF_000327345.1 Myotis davidii
ACCTATTTATGCAGTTAAATGTTGTTTCTTCTACATCTATTTCTGTGTTCCATAAGCTAAGTGCAAGGAATACAGAGATTCACACCGACCCTGCCGCTAACCTGCTCAGACATAGCAAGAGAAGCAGACAAGTCAACAGCTACAATGAAACCCTGAGGTCATCACTGGCTTCCTGCAAATGGAGTCGGCAAAAGTTTTTATCTGGAGAATAAGGCAGGATGGAAACCCAGATATCCTTCCTCCTAACCTATTTCATTTTCTTTGAAATAACAACTGGGACCTTCTATAACAACAACACGATAGGATGAAAATTACAATAGACTATGGGAGCACAGAGAAGGTGATATTTGAACCAGGCCCTGAAAAAAATCAGTAGGGTGTTCTTTAATGTGGAAAAAAGATGAGAGGCATTTCAGAAAAATGGGGCAGAAGGATGTGGTGGGTCCAAGACAGACTTGCTTCCTCCCCATCGTCTCCTCCTAAAACTGCTCTTTCCACACTATTCCTGATCCTGGTAAGGGACACTCAGTTGTACAGCCAGAAATGTACCGGTCAACCTTGATCCTTTCCTGACCCACATGCCTTCTGCAGTCAGTCCATTGGTCAGTTCTACCTCCAAAATATATCTCGAATACTTTCCATGTCTCTCTGTCTCCACCACTGCCACCCTAATCAAAGCCACCACCTTCTCTCACCTACACTAATCCATCGACATCTGACTGATCTCCCTGCTTCTAATGCGACCCTCTCCAACCTAGTCTTCATCCAGCTGTCAAAGTACTTTCAAAATATCTATGTGGATTTACATAATGCCTTGTTTAAAAACAAACACTCTACCTCCCAGAGCATTTAGAATATAACTGAAACTCTGCAAGGCCTCACATAATGTCACTCCAACCTCCTCTCTTCGCCCATCCAGCCTCTCACTCCCTGGACTGCAGCCACATGGACCTTTCTGTGATTCCTAGATCCTGCTGGACTCTCTTGTTCCCTCTGCCAGGAACGCTCTTTCCTTAAGTCTTCACATGGTTGCTGCCTCATCTTTTATTTGGATAGTAAATGTCACTTTCTGAAAGAGATATTTCCCCCACCATCACCATATCTAACAAAGCCTTCCCCTTACACACTTCTCATTCTCTGTCACAGAACCATCTTTATGTCCTTCACCGCACTTTATGACACAAATGATGTTCCTGTTGTGATTACTTTTTATTCCCCCTTTCCTCCATTACAAAGTTACCTCCGCAGGGACAGAAGCCATGTCTGCCTGTCCACTGCTGTGTTCCAGGACCAAGTTCAGTGCCTGGCACATGGTGGCACCCAACAAAAGATTGCTGGAAGGTCCTAGATGTTTTTGGCTCAGTGAATAGAGCGTCGGTCTGCAGAACAAGTAACCTCCGCAGGGACAGAAGCCATGTCTGACTGTCCACTGCTGTGTTCCAGGACCAAGTACAGTGCCTGGCGCTTGGTGGCACCCAATAAAAGATTGCTGGAAGGTCCTAGATGTTTTGGCTCAGTGAATAGAGCATCAGTCTGCAGACTGAAGGGTCCTGGGTTTGATTCCAGTCAAGGGCACATGCCCAGGTTGTGGGCTCGATCCCCAGTGGGGATCCCAGTGCAGGAAGCAGCCAATCAGTGATTCTCTCTCATCATTGATGTTTCTATCTCTCTCTTCCTCTCTGAAGTCAATAAAAAAATAGTTTTTTTAGAAAAGACTGCTGGAAGGAGAGGAGGGAAGAACAGAGAGAAGGGAAGGAGGGAGGAAGGAGGGAGGAAAAGGAAAGGAAGGAAGGGAAGACAGACTATAGGTGACCAGAAACTAATGATTTGATTCTCAGGGAAACTTCAGAGCAAATTACACAAGGAGAGTAGCTTCAGATTTTGAAGTTCTTAAAGGCGGAACAGAAGGACTCTCATAAGCAGACGTTTGGGATTTGCTTGTGACAACAACGCACACACAACTGGGAGAACTAAAACCGGCAATTCAGGCTGGCAATCAGGGTTTTTCAGCTCTTGTGGGCTTAATAACCCTTAATTTGCAAATGTTTATGCCTGAAAGGCTGCATCTTCAAAAAACACGAAAACACCTAATAAACAAGCACCAATGTTTGATCAAATATCAGAAGACGACTAACAACCTAAAGAAAACATCTCAGTGATTCAGGATATCGGACCCAGACAATGAGGGAGATCTGCAGGAGAATACTGTGCTGGATGCTTCGGGGGATGCTCGGGGGAACTGTGGCCGTGCCAAAGCCCACTCCTTCCCCTAAGTCTCTAAGGAAGAAGCATCCTTCTTGTTCTGGAGCAACCCCCCCGACTTGGGTTCTTGAATCCATTTCCCCCATCACCTCTGGTAACTTGCTAAAAAATGTTACTTCTTCTTTCTTCTGTATTTCAACACCTTGCTCTCTCAATAGGCTCCTTACAGAAGCCCAAACAAGCTCAAGTTCCTCTATTTTAAAATACACACTTTTGGCTTTTAGTTCCCCCACTAGCAATTCTGTCCCTTCTCAGCAAGCTCGTATGGCTCTGCCGTGAACTGTAGTCAAGGTTCTGCTCTTACGACTCCACTGACGCACTGCTCTGGTGAAGGTCATGTTTGACACCCTAACCCATTGGTCTGTTTTTATTCTGAATCGTGACCTCCCTGCTTCACCTGACTACACTGATATCTCCCTGCATGGGACAACTCTTCCTTTGGAATCAGTTCTGTCTCTCTTTTTTTTTTTATCCTCACTTGAGGATATGTATTTATTAATGAGAGAGAAAGAGAGAGAAAGGGAAAGGAGAGAGAGAGAAAAAAAAATTGATGTGAGAACGAA
>NW_006288434.1:1488235-1500444 GCF_000327345.1 Myotis davidii
TTTTCTTTATCCTCTAATATTCATAATAGCCATAGATGACTGGTTTTTTGCTTTCCAATATTAACATTCTCCTATGTGATCTTATCAATTCCTGCAGCTTGAACAGCTTGACACATACGTGCAAATAACATCTAAATCTGTGCCTCTGCATCAGATCTTTCCTGTGTGGTCCAGAAATATTTATTTTACTGCTTAGATTACTCACAGACATCTCAAAATAAACTCTACTCTCTACTCTATATTTGCTCCTCTTCTGAACTTTCCTCATCTTAGTGTATGACCCATCATCTATCCCATCATCCAAACCATCCTAAGGCCCTCTCTGCCTTCAATCTAACCTCTCATTTATCCATCTACCGTGCTATCGTTGGAAATTGTTTTTCGCAACTGCAAGTTCCTTCCATATGCCCCAACTTCTTTATACTTCTGTGTCTACTCACCCACATTCTTTGGCCTGAAGTATCTTAGTCTGTGGAGATTTCTTAACACTCCCAACCCCATAAAATTGATGACTCACCCTTACACTCCCATTGCATTCTACGCTGACACCTGTCAAGACACCTCAAAGACTTCATTGCACCTAAAAATAATTCGGCTGTATTCTAAGTTCTCCTAACTCTATTTTAGGTTCCTTGATGTCAGAACTGGAACTTATTCATCTTTCTACATCCAGTACAAACACAGTGTGCAGCATATAATTGACAACAACATAAGTTTGCTGTATGAGTGACTATCCCTTACACTGTCAGAAGAATAAAAACACTATCACAAAAGGCAGTCCCTTGGGACTAAAAATGTTAATAACTTAGCACATTAAAAAATTCACTACATCCACACTCATCTCTACCTCAAAAAGTAGGTTCTCCCTTTAAAATACAATTCTAACTATAATAATAATGAAACATTAAATGTCTGTTGAATAATATTTTCCAAGGCAAATGGAAAGCGTGGGTTCTCATGATTGCCTGCAGATTAAAAAATATATATACTTTTATTGAATTTTAGAGAGAGCAGAATGGAGAGGGAGAGAGAGAGAAACATCGATGTGAGAGCGAAACATTGATAGGCTGCCTCCTGCATGGCCCCTACCAGGGATGGAACCTGAAACCCCATCATGTGCCCTGACCAGGAATCAATTGGTAACCTTTGGGTGCATGTAGTAAGACCCTTGCATTCATTGCAATACCCCTGCTCTTGCCCCAGTAGAAGCAGTGTGCCCCGGCTTTGAGAGTTCCCTCAGGGAAACACCTTGGGCCTCGGCCAACCATGCACTGCTGTGCATCAGAGAGCAAAGAGCAGAAGCAGCATTATTTCATAGCGACACTGAGATTTTGAAAGCAACCTTGGTCTGGAGCCGAGCTCACACTAGGATTCTACTGAAGATGTAATGTAGCATTCGTAATCTTGCCTCCTTGACTTTCCCCTCCTTCCTGAATCTAGTTGGACTCCCTGAATCTGACCCATTTCTCGTTCTGACCTTTAGATATTTTATGAGTTAATTCCAAGAGGACGTGCTCTGTATCCTACAAGCAGAGGGAGAAAGCAACTAGTTAAGGGGGAATTCAATGGAATTTGGCAGGAATAACAAGAACAGAGCCAGAAATGCGATCCCCAGTGGCAAAGGCCAGAGACCACGATTTATAAAGAACTACATGGAGATATAGTCAAGTCTCAGAGCTGGTTCCTTAAGATAAAAGATTACCTGATCCATGGAAGAATTCACTGGATATAGCTTCAGAAGTCAAGATGGGGAGAATAGGCCTGTCAGCATCAGAGTCAGGAAGACATTTCAGGAATTGGCCTGATCCCCAGTAAGGTGTGGGAGGGGGGTCATAACAGGAACACCACTGTCGGATTCCGAAGACGGTGCTTAGTAGGTGAGCGCCCTGAGCCCTCAAGGTGTTGGCAAAAGTCAAAGCTAAGGTACGAAGTTAAAACACCTTGCTCAGCCCCTGGCATGTAGGATATGGTTATTGTTCATTCTATCATTATTATCTCGCTTGACCCCTAAGGTCATCAGCCATTTTTTCCCTCGAGATTTATCATATATATATATAATTGATTTCAGAGAGGAAGGGAGAGAGATAGAGAGATAGAAACATCAATAATGAGAGAGAATCATTGATCGGCTATCTCCTGCATACCTCCTACTGGGGATCGAGCCAGAAACCCAGACATGTGCCCTGACTGGAATCCAATAGTGACCTCCTGGTTCATAGCTCTATGCTCAACCACTGAGCCACACCAGCCGAGCCCCTGAGATTTATCTTAATTGGTTCAACATTTCACTATCTGAAGAAGCTTTGCAAACTCTTCAAACACTGCAACTTCATCATGCTCATCTCCCTTAGGAATTTTTTAAAGACGTTAAAGGATTGCTGTCACTTTTTTTCTAGAGAATTTCATTGTGGCTCTTTCTCTGTGCAGAGAATTTTCTGGTACACTCAGCCTTTCTCCAATATATTTAAATAATACCAGTGGTATTATTTAAATATATTATATGGTGACTCTATGTGCTTTGTTTTGATGATAAGTTACTCTCTGGACACAACTCAGTGTCCTCAATGGGCCTATCTTCCTCCACTTAACTTTAACTCTTAGAATTCCAACATTGATACTCCTCACACTGTGAACAGAGTTGGAATATGATATCTTGTCAGAGGCTTCAGAATGGATCAGTTCCAACACTTTTGTATGAACATGCTGATGCAATAGTAGCTATGTTATTACACCCAAAAATCTCACATAACATATATTTCATTAGAATATCAAATCAAATAAAAAGATATATTCATAATATAAATAATCTTACTAAAAATAAATGTCCTGTCATAAGGACCACATAAAGAAACCAAAGAGCCTTTAAATTGTTGCCATACACAAAAGATGCATACATACAGTGCAAAAAAGCTTGGAAGAGATCCGCAAGAGGAGCTTTGTTCATTTTTGTCATTCTTGTATTTTGAATGTCAAATAATTGGTTCCACATAGAAAATGAAGGATCAGCGATTTTAAAATATACTCCATGTCACATATGTTGTCACTCAATAATACTCGGCATAAATTTAGCAACACAGAATCCTTCAGATGGGTAACTGCATTAATATTTTACCAGACTGATACTCCCTTTAAAAAAAAATAGCTATAAGATTTGGAGAGTTTTAAAATTGAAATCTGAATTCCCATTAGAGTATAACTTTCTTTATTATTTTTCCTTGATGTGTCCCCAATTTTGCTGTTATTGCTCCACATGACATGTGCCCGAATGAGTGCAGGGTTTCTACTAGCCTGGACCAACCACGGCTCCTGGAAATAGTAGCATTAGTACCTCGATAATCAGAATTAAGATCTAAGTCCTGCCTAAGCAATAATTCTTTTATTGCTAAAACTTATTCTTAGTAGTAAATAGTTACACTCATTCCTTAAAAGGAAAGAACTAGGAGTTCAAAAATGGACTCTTTTAGGTTCTTCAATTTGGGGTTACAAACTTCATAGCATCATATGGATGAAGTCGTAATTGCTTGCAATTGAAATGTTGAAAAAAACTGACCAAAGTGAATTAAACATGGAGAAAAGAGAACAAGAAGGATGTAGACTCAAAGTTATACTTATTTCATAGATTAAAAAATATCTTTGCAATTGCTAGTGACATTTGCTTCCAAAGAGCAATCCAATGCCTGATTTCTGCATGCTTGGCTGGATTGTCTTTCATTACTGCTTCTCAGTGGTCCACAGTTATCCTTCATGGTGTTAAATGGCACTTCGGTGTTTTTGGTGTGTTTCCTCTGCATTCCTTATTTGCATTCACTTCATTTAATTTTTATAGACAGTGAATGCTTAGCGTTCTCATTACACAGCTCTCATGTCTTTCAAGGGCCATTAAGAACTCTACTTTTTTAAAGATAATTTTTATATGAGTCTTGTCAAAGCCATGAAATTTGGACCTGTGAGACCCAATCTTGCCACGTACCAGCTTTGTCAATATGAAGGAATCATTAATCTCTCTGAATCTCAGTTTCTTCACCTGCCAAATGGGACTCATAAAATGACATCTCCCTTACTTACCCAACCACCACCAGTAACTAGTTGTTTGATTTGGGCATATGACTTTAACTTCTCTATGCCTCCATTTCAAAATAAGAGTATAATACTTCCTATATTATAAAGTTGTTTCAGGAGTAAATGAGATGAATACATGCCAAATGAATAAAACACAGTGCCTAAAAAAAAAAAAAAAAGACTTGTCTGAACTTGCTGTTTCCAATTCCTTTCCTTCTGTCCTTTTATGACAGAAGGAAACTCCCTTCTGTTTTTTTTTACTTCCTCTGCTGCATTGAATCTAATTTTGTCCAGGTTACCGAAGACCTCCATGTTGTAAATCTAATACTCCGTCTTCGTGTAACCTGACTTACTAGCAGCCTATGTCACAGTTCATTGTTCTCTCCAACTTGAAACACGTTCTCTTGGTTTTCAGGACACCAGCATCCTCTTAGTCTTCTTCCATTGGCTGCTCCTTCCCAGTTTTCTTTTGCTGATTCTTCCTGTTCTCCAAAATGAGATGGGCCCTGAGGGTAAGGCTCCCTCTCTTCCTCATTGGTCTCCATGTTCTTGGCAATTTCATTCAGCCACAGATTTATAACTCCAGCCCTCTCCACTCTTCCCCCAGATACCCCCATGGCTCACTCTCTCACCTCTTCTCAGTCCAGTTTAAATGTCTCCTTCTCAATAGGGCTTTCACTATATAAAATTGAACCTTCCTCTCCCCACTGCCCCTTTGCCCAGCTCTGACAATTCTTATCTCTCCCTTCTCTCCTACATTATTATTCTTTATAACATTGAGCCTGCTCTCACATTTACTTATTTGTTTTGCTGTGTGTCCTCTTCCGCTACAAGCTACATTCCATTAGAACTGGGATCGGGGCTCTCTGTGTCTACAGTTTTATGCCCAGAGCCTAAAGCATTGGACATATTGTAGATGCTCAGTGTGCTTGCTGAATAAATGTCTTGTGTAGCTTTGTTTCCCTGTGATGCAGAAACGAAGATTCCTTGCTCAGTTTTCCTACAAGTTGTGGTCTTTAAAATATGCTGATAGACTTCCCTAATTCTGAACATGCTCCTGCCACTTCAGCTACTTAATTGCCGCCTCTTGGAGCACACCATTGTGTACCCTTTTTGTGCATAAGTGGGTTCTTCTGAACATTTTATTAACAGTACCTACCCATGCCCTGAAGCGAGAGAACTCCCCACCTGCTCAAAGAACATCAAGGTGGCCAGGGTGGTTGGCTGGTGCAGATCGAGCCAGGAAGATGAAGGTAGGAGATGAGGTCAAAATGGTAAGCAAGGGGCATAGAAGGAAGATGCAGACAAAGCAGCAGCTTGTAAACCCGAAAGGCCTTTAGCTTTTTCTCGACGTAAGTTGGGACACCCTTGAACATTTTGAGTAGGTATAACGTGATCTGACATGGTTTTACAAATTCACTCTGCCTGCTAGTTGAAAATAAATCACTACTCAAAATCATTTCATTTTTCTGCCCTTCATTTGCAAAATCGGTACATTAGATTAGAGATCCTTTTAGGTTGAATCAACTTTTAAGAAATCATAAAAATATGAGTAGAAAAAGGTGTTTTTATTCCTGGTTTAGTTCAGTGTCTTGTGATTGACAACAAGCAATAAATCAATGGCTTAACATGACACTATTTTAAATAAATGCTAGGCAACACATGATGAACTGACTGCTCATCAAAATGCCCTTCAAATTCTCAAATTCTCCTATTTGCTATGGCCTCAAAGGGACTTCCACGTGTCCCCGCTAAAACTTGGCTTAAAGAGCTCCTGATGGGAAAAATGGCAGACATTCAGCAGATGCAAGATTCATTGTGATTCAAATTTGGACAAAACTAATAATCAAGTCTTGGAAGGAGAAACTGAAGTACAATGTATTGAGAAGTGTTGTTTTCCTGATAACACTTTAAAAAAAAATGCAAATGCTACTGGCCTAACCAGACCAAGCTACCTCAGATATTGAAGATTTTTCTGTGTTTGATTGATTCTCAGTATGAGAAGAGACCATGTTTTAGTCAGGGTTCTCCAGAGTAACAGAACTAGTAAGATAGATAGATGATAGATAGATAGATAGATAGATGTTTTAAGGAAATGTCTGAGTGATTGTGGGGGTTGGCAAGTATAGAATTTGTCGAGCAGGCCTACAGGCTGAAAATTCATGCAAAGGTTAATGTTGCAGGATGAAAACTCAGGCAGGGCTTCTATGGCGCAGTTTTGAGGAGAAAACTGCTCAGGAAATCTCAATCTTTGCTGTTAAGGCCTTTGACAGATTGAACAAGACCCATCCACGTATGAAGGGTAGTCTGCTTTACTCAAAGTCTACTGATTTAAGTGTTCATCACATACAAAATTACCCTCACAGCAATATCTAAGCTGGTGTCTGACCAAACATTTTGACACCATAACCGAGCCAACTTGACATATAACAGTAATCGTCGTACCATGGTATCCTTCGATTCAAAGCTCCTTGACATACAAAGGTCTCAGTAAATGCTGAACTGACTAATATTAATTCTCAGCCAGCAGAGATTACCCCACTCATCTGAAATTTTGTAATGATATTCCAATTACATTATTCTCCACTTTCAGGGTGGTTTTTTTTAGCTGGAAACAAAAGCAAGACCCACAATTCAAAGTTTTATTATTAAATCCAGGCATGAGAACAATTTGTATTATTAATGAGGAAGGAAAGGGCAAATTTTCTTCTATTTCTCAATCCCTGTGATGCTAATATAAGTCATCTTTGAAAATTGCTAGGGCAAAATCCCTAGATGAGGTTCATCTATTAAATTGAAAAGTAACCTGATAATGCGCAAAAGTGTTCTAAATGGAGCTGGGTCTGCAATATTAGGAGAGAATAAATGTATTTTCATGGGACTTAAAAACCTCTTCTCCTCACAGCTGGATTTCCACATACTGGAGTGTCTTAGAAAAATCCTTTCCTTCAAGAGGAATTGTCTACTTTGCATCTGTTAGTTCTCACCTGTGTTCCAGATTGAAGATGAACAAGGAAGGTGAAAGTTACCTGCTCAGGGGCCACTGCCTTCTCCAATTTCCCCGTCCCAACTGCTGGCCTCCCCAGAATAGCTATGTGCCATCTGTCAGTCAGGATACTCCTGCTGCCTCAGCCCTTCCAGCCGAGGCTACATTTTTTCTTCCAGGCTATGACCTTTCCTCTGTACCCTCCATAGAACATGCTCTTTCCATGAGATCAGGCTTCCGTCCTGGAAGCCAGTCCCTCTTAACTCCCCCATGTCCATCCAAGGGCATAAGGCCTAGTTCAAGGTCCCCATTTCTCCCAGAATACCTGTCCTGCAGTAGAATTCACAGAGCATTATTGAGCCTGAGTTTTCTCACCGTAAAATTGGGAGATGGGACTAAAGATGACCCTTTCGACCCTGACAGTCTTAGGATTCTATAAATGCCTCTTCTATTTAATGGTCCTTGACAGCACCTCGGGGAAAATAAAATCGCACCAGGTCCTGAGTAGATTACTTCTGTACCTACATTTCTCTGCCTATCTCTCTTTTCTGATGATTTATTTCTCATCATTCTTTTGGAATAATGCTTCCATTTCTCAGAGAGTACTTTTTTTCTAAATACTGTAGTTATTATCAGCTCACCCAATGATTCTATTCTAGCCAGCCCATTAAGGGATGTGCTAAAGATTTCCCCTCTGCATTTCTTACACAACACAAATCGAACATGAACAGCAGGCATTGATGATCAACTACTTTCTGCCCGTCCAAAGCTTGTTGCTGAGTTTTCTGGCCAGGACCCATCCATGCCTCTGGGTCTGGGCCTTTGCTGGTGAGCTGTTAGGGTCTCTCCACTTCCTCCTCTATTTTGGTAGAAGAATATTTTTACACAATACCCTTATTAGGACCCTTGTCCCATGAGGCTAGAAAAGAGAAGATTAAGAGCAAAACTAATTGCTCGGCCAGCATGGCTCAGTGGCAGCCGATCAATGATTCTCTCTCATCATGGATGTGTCTATCTCTCTCTCCCTTTCCCTTCCTCTCTGAAATCAATAAAAAAATATATATTTTAAAAAAAGAAAAACTAATGCACACAAGATGTTATGTGCATAGATGACAAGATGCATGAAAGCATAACACATTTGAAATGATATACTGAGTAAAAGTTAATATCATTTTTCATTGCATGTGAGAATAGGCAAATCCTCTTGTCATTTACCTTTACTTTTAGAAACAGTTCATAACAATAAAATTTTGCACTCACGGAGCTACTCTTTTTTTTCCCAAAGAACTTCAGCAAAGACTGTTTCAGGAAATACAGTGTCTGTACTGCATGCAAAAACTGGCTCTTAAAAAATGATTAATGAAATTGTTTCCCTTTCCTAAACAACTGAATTAAATTAGAGGCACCATCAAGCTACTTGGCTGTACAGAAGTCAGTCATTAATATTGCTTTAAAAAATTCAATAGGAAACAGCTGCTTCAATGGACATGGATATATGGCCTCGGTAGAGTTGAACTTGTCTGTCCCAAACCACATTTGAAGTTATTCCAATAGCTCCGAGCAAAACAGTGACAGAGTAACTGGCATTAAGCAAGATAAAAGATATGTGTTCCTTGGCTATTACGTTAGCAACTAAGTACATTGAAATACTATAAGCCAAAAATATAATTTTCGAAAAGAACATTACGGCTATAATAAATGTCTATGACCTTTAAGCCTTCCAAAGGTTTAGTATGGTTTAGGAGGGGAAAGTAGGCATTCTTGCACTGCCACACTCCTCCCTGAGGCAAGGATTGCCTTGTGGTAGGAGGTCACCATCGATCGGCATTGGTAAAAGCTTCCTGGCCCCAAATCGCTTCTGCATCCACTGACATTCCACCCGCAAACATCCAATCCCACTACAAATGCTTAACACTTTCTTCCCTGTACTAGGAGAGAAACCATATTTGGCTTTCAGATAAATCTACACTAATAAAAGAGAAAGATGCAAAGTGAGAGTACCTTCACAATGCCTGCCAGCCAATCAGGAGCAAGTATGAAAATTAACCCAACAAAGATGGTGGGTTAATTTGCATATACAGGCGCCGAGTGGTCGGAGGCGTTCCACACTGCCCCAGCCACTCTGGGCCACTGGGCAGCATGGGAAGGTGGAAAGGTGACTCCGGGCTAGAGTGAAGGCAAAAAGACGGCTCTGGCAGGAGTGAAGGTGATGCCGGCAGCCAAGGGAAGGAAGGCCCATTCTTGCATGAATCTTCATGCACCGGGCCTCTAGTTCACTTATAAAGTTCTTTCCGGAAAAGCATTTCTATGGAGGGATGGTGGGGTGACAAGGCATGACCATGTCAGGAGTCTGAAGTTAAAGGAAGAGAATGTAAACAAGGCTGGGGAGGGGAGAGTGAAATAGACAGGCAACATCGGATGGTGAAGACAAACTTTATGTACTTCACTGTCATGGCCAGGGTCTGTGCTGAATTTAGAAATCCTAAGTTTAAATTCAGAATGAATGATGTTGGCACCTAATAGGTCAAGAAAGAAAAAGGTAAAATGCTTGATGAAATGAGACACTATACAGAGTGCTAGAATTCAGCTTTGCACTAAATTAAAGGCCAAACAGATATCTGTAGAAGCCTTCAGATAAGCACGTTCGACTTTCTTGTAGCCAATTGTATTACTTCCTCTTCACATCCTGACCTTTAATTACTTGAGCTCTCTTCGCCACTGGCACTCTGTACCTCGCCTTTCTTCTTAAAATTCTCTCCGCCTGGTTGCTGTGATACCAGGCTTTTCTGCATCTCCTCCTGCCCACTCGCCATTCCTTTTCACTCTTATTGTGGGTTCCTCTTCCTCTACCACCTCACTCCCTGAAATCCCGATGCTTTTCTTACTCTCTAAGGGAAAATTCATCCTCTCCAAAGATAATCTTATTAATGCCAGTAGTTTTCTATCTTGAGAGCATTTTTCTCCTCTGGGATATACAGTATATCCAACTGCCTATTGGACTTCTCTACCTACATGTGTTGCTCAAAGTTAAGCTCATCATTTTCTCTGTCTACAGTAGCCTCACCTTATTTACTCCAGAGGATTCTTGCCAAGACCCACAGTGGATGCCTGGAACCTGGGTGGTACTAAACCCTATATATATTATGTTTTTCCTACACATACATACGTATAATAAAGCTTAATTTATAACTAGGCACAATAAGAGGTTAACAACAACAATAATAAAATAGGATAATCATAATAATATAGTATAATAAAAGTTGCGTGAATATGGTCTCTCACTCTATCTCAAAATATCTAATTCTCTCCTAAAGTGTATCTTATGTGCATATACCTCTACCATGGAATTACCACATTCATTCATTGAGCAGTCCCAGCATCTGTAAAAATGACTGGCGCATAGTAGGTGCTCAGTAAATATTTGTTGAATGATGAATGTTGCTTATATTTATTGGTATATCTGTTTCTCCACTAGATTATCAGCTCCTTTGTATCAGCAATGACTAGTCTGGCAGTATGGAACCTCCACCTTTAAGTGATTGAGCCAGGTAATGTGAGCTTCTACACTTTACAATCTTTAACCAAATATTCAAAAATATGAAGCAATTATTATTAAGATCTCAACAATATAATGGATAATTTTTTAGAAATTTGACTTGATTTTGCTGAACAATCAACTTTAGCAAATAGATATTAATGGAGAGATATTTAACTTCAATCTTTTAAAAAATTCTCTTATTTCTATGTATTTACCAAGTTTGTTTTTTCTTGTGTAAACATGGTATTCCTTTGAGGGGAAGTTAAAAGATTTAGCTTAGCCTGGAAGCTTGCCAAGCAGTAAAACCGCTATCATCAACTTTCTTTCCAAGAAAAAAAATGATGCTCAGACTGGTCTCCTTAAATCCCCAGCCTAACCTCAGTTTTAATGAGGTTCTCAACATGATGCCACGTGGAGCAGGGTCTGCACTAGGAAGGGATTTTTATTGGTGACAAGGGTAAAAATTACACCATTATATGTGTGATAACCAAAGAAGGAAAAAAAAGAAGTTTAAAATCAAAACAAAAGGATTATTTAAGGGCATGTCTCCATATTTCACAAAGTGTCAAAAAAAAAAAAAAAAAAGAAATAGTCTAGATATTAATGGAGAGCGGACAGTAGTGATAGTAACAAATGATAAATAATAAGGATAATTTACTTTGGAATTTGGAAGTAGGAAGGTGCTCTTTGTATTTACATTTTATTGTGGAAGTAACTGATGACCCAGAAATTCATAACACATTGAACAAGTCTTGAATTCAGACTGCAAAGGTCTGGCCATCTGGTTACCCTTTCTGCCCTCCATTCCTTATTTCCCACTGGGCACGGATTTCATTACCTCTTCGACTGATGTTAAGGAACAACTCCACTTTGTAGACAACATAATTAGAATATCTCTCTGCACACCTGAAGGAAGGTGTTGGTTCACAGCTTCCTGAAGAACATTTGAAAGCTTTCTTTTCTAAGGGTTTCTGCTGGGTTAGAGAACAAAGGGCCTGTTTATTTTAACAGTCAATAAAATAAATAGTGCCCAACTTTTAGATCATTTAAGGCCAACTGAGACCATAAAAAGCCCATCTAATCTATACTATACTAGAAATATTAAACATTAGCAATAAAGTAGAAAGCTCTGGCTTCAACACCACAAATTTTTTGTTAAACCTCATTAAGCAAGATCTGGCGTATCAGCACATAAGGTTACATGGGCTTTATCCTGTAGCAAGCTTTACTGGCTCTTCCTAAAAAAGTCCATTTGTGCCTGGACTCCAAAGCGAGCAGCCTTATCTGCAGGCAACCTGGGCACTAACATCAGGACAGGCATGGGCCCCCTGTTCCCTGTGCCACCCTGACAAAGAGCTTGGCTTCTTCTTTCCCGCCAGGGGCCTGTTTTATTCCTGAACTCCCTTATTCACTCAGTGAATGTTTACTGAGAATTTCTTTTTTATCCTCACCTGAGGACATGTCCGTTGATTTTCAGAGTGAGAGGGAAAGGGAGAGACACACAGAGAGAGAAACATCGATGTGAGAGAAACATGGATCAGTTGCCTCCCGCATATGCCCTGACAGGGATCAAACCAACAGCCTAGGTATGTGCCCTGATTGGGAATCAACCCACAACCTTTTGGT
>NW_006288434.1:1502420-1505105 GCF_000327345.1 Myotis davidii
GAAATAGTCCATGTCCTTCTCCACTCCCAAACGCATGAGCTTGAGGAGTGGAGTTTGAGAACTATTTGGGGGAAAGATTAAGAAACAACTCAAATAGTTGCCTCATTTTTCATAAACTTTTTTTTAAAATATATTTTTATTGATTTCAGAGATGAAGGGAGAGGGAGAGAGAGGAAGAGAGAGATAGAAACATCAATGATGAGAGGGAATCATTGATTGGCTGCCTCCTGCACGCCCCATACTGGGGACCAAGTCCGAAACCCGGGCATGTGCCCTTGACCAGAATCGAACCCAGGACCCTTGAGTCCACAGGCCAATGCTCTATCCACTGAGCCAAACTGGCTAGGGCCAGAAAGTCCTCTTGATATTGTCATTTTCTATAAAGAACAGCACACAGAATTTCTTTTTATCCTCACCTGAGGACATGTCCGTTGATTTTCAGAGTGAGAGGGAAAGGGAGAGACACACAGAGAGAGAAACATCGATGTGAGAGAAACATGGATCAGTTGCCTCCCGCATATGCCCTGACAGGGATCAAACCAACAGCCTAGGTATGTGCCCTGACTGGGAATCAACCCACAACCTTTTGGTGCACTAGTTGATGCTCCAACAACTGAGCAACTCTGGCCAGGGCTTTACTGATAATTTAATAGGCGATAGGCTGATGAATACAATCCTATATACTAAAAGCCTAATATGCTAAGTGTCCGGTCATCCAGTCATCCGTTCAACCAATCAAAGTGTAATATGCTAATGATATGCTAAGACCATTCAACCGCTCGCTATGACATGCACTGACTACCAGGAGGCAGATGCTCCAATTGGTAGGTTAGCTGGCTGCTGGGGTCCGACCTATAGGGACTGAGCCAGACTGGCCAGATACACCCTGGAGGCCTCCCATGGTCCCTCCCTGGTTGGCCAACCTTCCGCATTCCTCCCCGGACCTGATCGTGCACCGGTGGGGTCCCTCGGCCTGGCAGTACAGATCAGAGCGCTGGTCACGTTAAATCAGCAGTCCAACTGCAATAGCACTGTTACCAATAATAACCACTTTATATAGTTTTTATAGATTTCTAAGTGCTTTCTCATATGAGTTATTTTATGATACATCAGCCCAGAAGTAGACATTTAGGTACTCAGCTAGACATATTAGGTAAGAAAAAGGACAATAACGAATACCTAATCTGTACCATGTTGCTTACCAATGTCTGATATTCCATTAGAATCAGATTTTGTATAAATAAAAATGTTCCCTCATGAAACATAAATATCCTTGGCTGGTGAACACTGAATTGCTCAGCTGTTAATACATTCGAATGGGTATTTATTAGATTCTTTCCAACGAGAAACAAAATAGATTTTGAAGGCATTGAGATAAACACCTTGAAAAAAATTCATAAATAGTCCGGTGATGACCAGAGGGGAAGTGGGGCTGGGGGAGTTAGAAGAGAGTAAAGGGGCGGGGGGGGATAAATGGTGATGGAAGGAGACTTGACAGGCCTCTAGTAGCAAATATAACAGACAGAAGTCCCTGTCTCACTGGAGCCTCTCTCCTCCCTTTCTTTATCCATTCTCAATGAAGATGGGAGAATCTGAATACTAGCACCTTGCTTCTACCCGTCAGACTAGCGAACACAGTCCATAGGCCACATGCGATGAGTGGATTCAGAGTTCCCCCATCTTCGGGGATTGATTGGCCCATGTCTAATTCTTAACTGCTTTCTCTGAGTTAAGTGGGTTGCCCAGGAAGTGGGCTTCCAGAAGAGATCTGAAACCTGGGGAAATAGGCCAGCTGTCCTGACAAGGGTGGACAACACCGAAAACAGACTTCTTGGCTGACATCATCCCCTGGACAGGGAAGGAGGGAGTGGGAAAATTAAATGTGAGTGGCAGGCAGCGTGACTCTCTGCTCTGCCTGTGTGAGGTGGTGCAAACAAGGGCAGAAGGTCCTGAGGAACCTCATTCCCACATATCCAGGTCCCTGCTGCAGTGATGAAGGTTAGAGCTGTTGGGAATCCAATCCAAAAAGCGCATAGTCAGCACAGCTGCAGGAACTGTGCCCTTTCCCTCATTCGGGTCCCCACTCGCTGAGGCAGCCTCCATGTAGCTAGGGCTCAACCTGCTACTTGCCAGTAAATGTCTTCACACCATGCATTTAAAGGGCTAGAAGTATTTAATGAAATGTTGTATACTTGAGTATTTATAAATTGGGGTTTCCATCTCAGGAGAGTCTATACTTAAGCCAAGGTGGTACTGACAGGGAAAAAGTAGTGGTGGCGAGAGTTAAGTGCCCTGGTGACTGGGACCCACTGACGTAGCGCTTGGAAGTGCTGAACTGTTTTTCAGTTACTCCGTTACTTTTTTTGAGTGTGAGAATATTGACGCGGTTTCTTTCCCATCCCCTGCTGTGCAAGTGAAGTGGTGGACTCCAGGAGCCAAAAGGATGGACCAGCGGTTCTCAACCTGTGGGTCACGACCCCTTTAGCGGTCGAATCACCCTTTCACAGGGGTCGCCTAAATACACCCTGCACATCAGATATTTACATGACGATTCATAACAGTAGCAACATTACAGTTATGAAGTAGCAACGAAAATAATTTTATGGTTGGGGGTCACCAACACAGGAGGAACTGTATTAAAGGGCTGCGGCATTAGGAAGGTTGAGAACCACTGGGTTAGAGGGC
>NW_006288434.1:1509383-1511733 GCF_000327345.1 Myotis davidii
ATATTCCATTAGAATCAGATTTTGTATAAATAAAAATGTTCCCTCATGAAACATAAATATCCTTGGCTGGTGAACACTGAATTGCTCAGCTGTTAATACATTCGAATGGGTATTTATTAGATTCTTTCCAACGAGAAACAAAATAGATTTTGAAGGCATTGAGATAAACACCTTGAAAAAAATTCATAAATAGTCCGGTGATGACCAGAGGGGAAGTGGGGCTGGGGGAGTTAGAAGAGAGTAAAGGGGCGGGGGGGGATAAGTGGTGATGGCAGGAGACTTGACTTTGGGTGGTAAACATACACTACACTATATGGATGATGTATTACAGAATTGTACACTTAACATGTATATAACTTTACTAATGTCACCCCCATAAATTCAAGTAAAAAAATTTTGAAAGATAGACACCTTGATCAACAGTTCTCAAACTTTAGTCTGAGGACCCTGCTGAGGTACAGATCTTCCCTTTGCCAATTATGTATCTGTATGAGCCTGGATTTTCTCCACATACTTCCACCAAAACAACATATTGCAACAGATTGGATGCTGAACACATATGAGAATCCAGTTGTCTTCTATTAAGCCAGACATCAGGAGACTTACGAAGATGGAAACAATGTCACACTTCTAATTTTTTAATTTTGTTTTATTTTAGGAAGCAGAGTTAAATTGTAATGAATTTTTTTTGTTTTAAATAAATCTACAAATGTATTAAAGTTGCTTTAATTTCTTTATATTAAATATCGATATGGCCCACATAAACAAAGGCTCTTTTGAGTCCTCCCAAATTTTAAGTGTTTTTAAAGGGGCCAAGAGACCAAAAAGTTTGAGAACTTGGTTAAGTCCCAGAAGACAGCAAGTGTAGAGGTGGGAGGGGCATGAATACATCAGTCAAGGGACTGATCAGGACCCTGGGTGTCTTGTCTTGGGGACAGGGGTCCCTGAATGGTACATGTGGAGAGGAGATGCAGTCCACAGTCTCCCTTCATTTTGTCGGTGGCACGTCCTAAAAACAACCCTTACGCTAGGTTAGCCACGCTCCTAGAAAAGATCTTAAGAAAGAAGCAAGTACATTTTAGAATCCTAAAACTAGAGAAAGATAGCTGCAGGTTGTTTAATGAAGAGCACAGAAATTACTCCTGAGAGTGGAAAATATTTTGGGAATTCTGAGTTTTTGTTGTTGTTGTTTGCGGGGGGAAGGGGTTCTTTCCCAGATGATACAAGATGTGTTAATCCTGGATTTTGTACTGTTTGTTAACACATTCTTTAATCTTTTGGAGTACCGTTTCCTGGGACAAGTTGGTAGGGAAGCAATTTTCAACTCTTTCCCATCACAGCGGGCACATATTCAAAATGCGAACCCGCCTGGGAATTTCCAAGGAGAAGATTCTTTTCATGATGAAGCTGGAGTCATCTATTCTTTAGTAGAAATAACCTCTGTCTTCATGGGCTGGTAACGGAGCTGTTTCATATGACTTGATGTATTCTTTGGGATCAGAAAAATTTGTCAGAGATCTTTGCTGAAGATTAGGGCAATCAGAAACCTACGGCTCTCTGATCTTCAAAGGAAACTATAAATAATGACTACAAGGTAACCAGTACAAGCAGCAGAAAGCCAACTTATCATGCTTCAGCTAAATGAACCTCACTTGATGTTTTCCAAATTTCAGGAAAATAAAATCTTAAAAAATGGCTTTTGTCTTTTACAAGAAATTTAAAAGAGCGTATGTCTTACTTAAACCAAACTCAAGGTAGTATCAGTTACTTCCAGAAAATAAAAGACAGAAGAAAATCATATATTTTTTATTTTAAAATGTACGATATTAGAGAATGAGCATGGTTTTGCCCGTTTCATTTATGTGATTAATAATAGTAGTTTCCATTTACTGTGTACCTACTAAGTGCCTGGCATTGTATTAAGTGCTGTATACAACATGGTAAAATGATTACGAGTACATGATTGGGAGTCAGACTGACTGAGTTTAAATGTGACCATTTACTGTCTGTGTGATCCTGAAAAAATTACTAAACCTCTCTGTGCCTGTTTGTTCATTTGAAAAATGGGGTAATAATAGTATTGATGTTATAGGATTGTTTGAGGATTAAGTGAGTAGCATACTACTAGTATAAGCACTCTATATTAGCAATTATTATCTCTCTTAAGGCACATAGGTAATTTAATGAGTGCCTCTTTTTTTTTTTTCCATTTTTTAAGTGGGAATATGAGGTCCAACACATTAGGTTATTTGACCAAGGTTAACTACCTAGGTCAAACTCAGCCCTGTTAAAATCTTACGACCTAAGCTGTAAACAACTACTCTCTACTATATTGCCAAATATACCAGAG
>NW_006288434.1:1516599-1517506 GCF_000327345.1 Myotis davidii
GGATTTTGTAATGTGTGTTAACACATTCTTTAATCTTTTGGAGTACCGTTTCCTGGGACAAGTTGGTAGGGAAGCAATTTTCAACCTGTGTGCCCTGGTACACACACGGAACATATTGGTGTGCTCCAAGAATTTTTAAAGCATGCAATATCTACTTAGTCAAAGACACTGACCTCTCTTCCCTTAGATTGTCAAATTAAAAAATGACAAGAGCCAACACAACAATAGCCATCGGATGCAAATGAATCAAATTATACCATTTTTTTTTTGTCAGATGAGCAAAAAAATATTTTTTTTTTTTGGTGTGCTGCAGAATTTCAGTAATTAGTTTATGTGTGCCACGAGATGAAAAAGGCTGAAAATCGCTGAGGTAGGGGATCGGGAGAAGGCCTAAACGTACCTTCAAAAAGTGTCTAACATTTACCTATGATTCACTAAGCATCGCACTACAAAGCGTGCCGTGTATTGCGGAAACAGTCTTGATTTTAGAATGAGAAAAACTGTTTCAAATAATTTAGCTGCTACATCGTTTGGGGTAATCTCTCTGAGCCTCGTTTTCTTATCTATAAAATGTGGATAATAATGTTTAGCTCAAAAAGTTGTTAGGGATTAAAGAGACACCGCATGTCAATAGGACAGCATAGAGCATTGTAGGTCTTCGGTGCATAAGTGGGAGCGTAGGTGCAGGAGCCGCGATGAACCCAGGGAGGGAGGTAAGAAGCGAAGACAAACTCTTTAAAAATGCCTGGCGCAAGGTCTGAAGCGCCAGCGCCACCGCTACAAATGCAAGTAGCAAGTGCACAGGAGATCCAAGGGAAGGGGGGTGGGAGTGGGGGGGTCGCAGGTGTCGGGATCCCGGGGTTTGGTTTAGGGAAATTAGAAAACTTCCGAAGAACCCCGCACGCTG
>NW_006288434.1:1518401-1521659 GCF_000327345.1 Myotis davidii
GCATGACTGAGAGAGGGAAGGGGAAGTCGCCCCGCCGCTGCCGGGACGCTCCGGCCGCCCCCGACCCTTCCCCGGGGTGAGGAAGTTCTCTTCCCGGTGCGATGCCCGCGGCATCGGCCCCCCGCCGCTCCCTCCGTGGAAACGCAGCCCCCTGCTTCCTCCACCCAGGCGTGCGGGGTCCTGCTCCTCCCCGGGAGCCACGCGGGAGGAGGCCGGGGAAGAGTTTGCAGACCCACCTCCGCGTCTCCCTCCGCGGGGATGTGTGTCTGCGCGGACTCCGGGCTCATCTGCCCTTTGATCCATCGCGGTCCGCTCACGTTGTCCCTGTTGCTTTATTCCAACCTATGGATTGCGGTTTTTGTCTTCCCTGGGGGGTGAGAGAAGGCTGAAGGCGGTGTGTGATGAGAACTAAGCTGTGTATTGCGCCCGGGTCCGAACAGGAGCGAAGGAATTGGTTAGAAAGAACATTCATTGTTTGAGAATCTTGAGTCCCACTGCTGGCTTCACCGTTTTTTAGTTCAACATTTTGGTCACGGTGTTTCAAGAGAACACAGTTAACCTTGACTTTTAAGGAGTGGGGCATGATTTCTTCAGAAGGAAATGATTGGAAGTTCACCATCCCACGGTTCAATTTTACCGTAAAAAGTCTAAGCCATTGGCCACGCACACTAACACCACCAGTGGTGGTGGTGATGGAGTTCCATCAGCATGTAATTCATGAGCAAGTATTAACTCCTTGGGAAGCGTTGATCTGTGTGATGGTAACTTTGAAAACCCGGGGATTTACACAGGAAGAATTTAATGCACTTAAGTTGAAATTGACACCCAAAAGAAATAGCTTCCTGGCGTGATGCAGACTGTATTGCTGCCTGACTTGATTCACATGTTACTATTTTTGTTTGGTGAGGGGAGAGGTTTGGTCCACATGCCATGTGTTCATTGCCAATGGTGTGCCTGTGTGTGACCACACAACCCAGTGCGTGCCTTTGGAGTGTTGGTTGCAAGGAGCGGCTGTGATCTCTACTTGCCTGATGACTTGTGGGTGTGGGGCTGCACCAGAGATCAATAAGCTATTATGTTGCTTCTTCTGGCCTGAGGGTGGGTAGAGTTCTGCCCTGGGTTTGGTGTAGTGGCCCAGGAGAGAGAAGAAAGTGAGAGGGATCTGTAATCTAAGGGGATTAGGAGTGTCCAGCTTTATCTTCTGCTATAGTCAGACTTGAATTGTAGTGATGTCTGATTCGAATAGATAAACAAACAGGGTCTTTTGCTCTCCTCTCATTAAAACCGATGTCGTTAGTGTTTGAACTGAACGTCTTTATGCCTCTAGGCATAAGAGGCTCTGAACCCCATAATTTGCCTTGGTGCATTCTTTTGTGCACAACACGACTTTCTGGTAGGTGCTTATCAAAGATTGATGTTTTTGGAATTTGTGTTTAGTGAGGAAGTCTTAGGAGGCAACGATTGAAACTTCCTTTTTATAAAGCTAGCAAGGGATTATGCCAAGGGTTGATGTCTCAAGCCACAGCAAGTTTCAAAGTAAATGAAAAAAGGAGGTAGTGAGCCAGGCAGAATATTAAACTGTGTGAGCAGAGATTAAAGGAACCTTTTACCCTGCAACTGGGGACATCCTCCTTTATAGCTGCAGCTTTTGTCCTCTTTGGTCTCTTCCACCAGATGTGGGTTTATATAGAGAAAAAAGTTATAACAATAGTATGGGGGGGGGCTTGCATACCATAGTGGGGTGTGTTTAACTTGAATATGCACTAGCTGTAATGAGTAGTGGATTCATCCTGAGAAATACCCATCATCTTGAGCCTCTTAAAGTAAATATTAGCTGTAATTTATGAAACGGTCCCTTACACATCAAAAAGTGTTGTGTGTGTTTTTTAAGTGGCTTCAAAAATAGAAAGATCTGTTAAAACAACCAAGTGTTCAGAGTAACTCTTAACATAGACCCAGTAAAGAAAAGCAGGATGATTGGTCAGTAGTTAGGCAATTCCAATACTGACTCTTCAGAGTGATTCTTTATCTGTTAACTACAATATTAAATGTCTCCAAATTGTACCTTGAATCTTTGAAACAGTTCATATATGTATGTGTGTGTGTGTGTGTGTGCATTTGATCTTTGTTTATTTCTGTGTTTAGTCTCTTCACATGGCCATTGGAATGGACTAGGTGACTATTAAATGTGACCATTTTAGTGGAATAATGTGGCCATTATACTCCAATGTACTTTTCTGACTACCAAAGTTTATTTGAAACTCTAAATTGTGGTATGTTCTCTAGAAGTAGTTGTTCCAGGACCAGTAATTATCTCTCAGGAGCTGCTGCTTCAAATCCCATGACTCTGATGTGGAAGTGTGAAGGGCTGAAACATCAGTGGGGGCCAGTGTGAGCTTTGCTGGGCATTGTCTTAGGCCTGCTGTAGGCCTGCTGTAAAAGAAGAATGTGCTCCCTCGTAATTCAGAGGGAAGTCTGGCTTTTATAAAGGTATGGAGGTTTTCAGAACTGTCTCCTAGTCAACAGAAGCTTTTATTTAGTAGAGCGATCATTTGGTAATCGTTAACAGTTTCATAGCTTTATCCTTTTCCACTTTTGTTTGTCTCCCACATCAGTGTATTCTAACTTTTTTCCCAAAGTACATATTATATTACCCCCAGTATACAGAACAGAGTTCATGAAATAATACTTACCCTTACTACTTGTGATGCACCCTGACACTTCATACTCTATTTACTGTTCCTTCTCTCGCTCTTCCTTTCCTGGTGTGGGCTGATTAAATGATTTGGGACCCACTAAAGATTACAATACGTAATTGTAATTTGAAATGCACTGCCCCAGATGAAGCCTTCAGATGTAATTTAAAATGTTTGTTGCACTTGTGTATCCTTTACAATAGCCTTGGAGATGGTTAGTGCTGGTTACTTGGTGCCAGTGTTTGGTGGCAGTAAGAACGCTTTCTGGCATATACTGATTGACCTGTGATAAAGTCTTTAAGCTGGATTTCAGCTTATTATTAGTACAGTCAAAAGTCTTTGCTGTACACAGTATTCTTCTAGATGTTGTGTACCATAAAATGTTTTTTTACTTCTGCGTTTTATATCTAACTAGAGGCCCAGTGCACGAAATTCATGCGGGGGGGTGGAGGGGGGCGGTCCATCAGCCTAGCCTGCACCCTCTCCAATCTGGAACCCCTCAGACATCCCTCTCACAATCTGGAACTGCTGGCTTCTAACTGCTCACCTGCCTGCCTGCCTG
>NW_006288434.1:1521778-1525055 GCF_000327345.1 Myotis davidii
CTTCACAGCCACACCTTGGCCCTCGCAGCCGCTGTGGCTTTGTCTGGAAGGACATCCGGAAGGTTGTCCGGAAGATCGTCAGGAAAACGTCTGCCCTAATTAGCATATTACCCTTTTATTATAGATGGGTAAATCTTTTCCCGTGAATTTTATGGACCATTCTGTAGCATTTTATAATTTTTCAGTTTAAGGATAGACTAAAAGTTTCCAATTTTAGAAAGATTATAGAAATAACTGAAACATGAGAAAGAAAAACCTAAACCAGATTCCAATTACTTCTAAAAAAGTCAAGCTTGATTATATAAAATATGTTGAATAAGACTGAATTGCTCAGCATAAATTCTGTCTAGGGTTTATAATCTAAGTTATATTCCTGGCCTAGGAGAATATGAAAGTACGTAGCACATTCCACAAAATTCTAGGTGGTGATGGGGCAGAAACTATTAAATGACCACTTTCAGAGAGAGAACTATGTTCCAGGAAGAGTATGGAGGAGATTTGAGTGATGTACGGTAAATGATTTAGATGGTACCTAGAAAGTAAAATCTCAGAAGAAATCATAAAAATGATGTCAGGCTGAAAGGTGAACATGAGTTAAAAAAAATGTTTGGAAAGAAAAGACTGACTTTTGTGGTTAGAATATTTAAAACTTATCAAGAAAATAAGGGAACACAGACCTCTGTGTGTTTTTGATCTGAGGTGTTTTTGTGGTTGGGTTTTTTTTTTTTCCCTTACATTTTATCAATGCTATTACAGTTTAAAGAATCTATAATAATAAAAGCATAATATGCTAATTAGACCAGATGTCCTTCTGGACGTCCTTCCGGACAACCTTCCTGATGAAGCCAGGGCTGTGAGGGAAGCCTGGGTCCCGGGTGCCAGAGGGAAGCCGCCCCCCGCGCCCCAGACCCTTGGGGGAAGGAAGGCCTACTCTTGCACGAATTCCGTGCATCGGGCCTCTAGTAAATATAAAAAAGGAGGTAAACATTTAATATAGATGAGATTTATATAAATTTAAACAATTAGAAAATGTTTTATTTCAGAATTTTAGAATGACTATTAATCCTGTTCTTGCTGCAAATCTTTATAGTAAACTAGAGGCCTGGTGCACAAAAATTCATGCACTTGGGGGGTCCCTCAGCCCGGCCTGTGCCCTCTCGCAGTCCCGGAGCCTTCGGGGGATGTCCGGCTGATGGCTTAGGCCACTGCCCACGGACATTCCTGTAGGAGCACACTGACCACCAGGGGGCAGCTCCGGCCCCACCCCCCAATTGCCCCTCCACTGTAGGTCACCACTGCCCCCCACTCTCCATTGCTGTCTCCTCCCTCTGCCCACTGGCACCCGCCTTGGCTGGGTTGGCACCACCCACTCACAGGCCCCACCCTCCGCCAACATGTTGTTGCACCGTTTGGTCAATTTGCATATTAGCCTTTTATTATATAGGATGAAGGTTGTTCTAAACTTACGAATTGAAGTTGAGTTAATTATCTCCAGTTTCTAAGGTCACCTTTTCCTCCTGTTTCTCCTCTCTTTCTCCTCACCACCAGGCATGACTCTTTTTGGGAGGGGTAAGTAATAAGAAGGACACTATTTATTTCCGTTTTCTAAGGTATAGGATTAGATCCTGCAAATACAAGTTACAAACACAAACTGTTCAGATGCATAGATCAGTCTTTTTCTGTGGATGCCAACAATAGGTGTGTGTGTGTGACGTTTATAACATTAAATTAAGTTCAGATACTGTGCTTGGTCTTTTTTTTTTTTTTCAATAGAAGAGAAAATTGAGGCTCAGATAAGTTGTGACTTAACTAAGATCAAATCACTAGGAAGTAGTGGAGCCAAAATTGCAACCTAATCCTGTCTGTCTCTTCCCTCATTCATTCATTTAGCAAATACTCATTGAGCACATATTGTGTCTGGCACTGAGTAAGGCACAACCTAATGGACATGGCTTCTGCCCTCACAGCACTTACAGTCTAGTGAATATGTTGTAATAAGCTCTGTAACAGAAACAAGGGGCAGCAATCGTGAATAACAGACACAGGATCATTAGAGGAAGGCTTATTTATCGAGGAGACATCGGACCTAAAGGATAGCTAACCATGTTATGATTGGAATAAGAGAGCTTTGCACATGGGAAAAACACGTGAAAGACCCAGAATCACGAAAGAGTGGATGTGTAACAGCTGGTGTGTTGCAGGTAAATGAATAAAATTGTTGGAGCTGGAGCACAGTGGTCATAGGGAGAGTGACATGTAAAGTTGGGATCTCTTGAAAAACCATGGTAAGGAGCTTGGGTTTAAGTGTAATTAATTATTAAAGAAGTTTAAGGGGCATAATGTGACTTACGTTTTGAAAACAGTCACTTTCACCACTGTGTGGACGATTATGCTGACGTAGGCAAGAGAGAGAGAGGATGGTTAGCTTTTGGCTGTCATCCAGGTGAGAGACACAGGAACTTGGACCAAGGTAGTGATAGCGGAGTTAGAAGAGTCTGGAATGCCCAGGTGGTAGGGAAGAAAGGGATACTTCCTCTCTTGTCACAAAAGGGAAGGAGTTAATATTGGTGAACGTGTACTGAGGTCTGTATATTTTGGGGTGGGAAGATGGAGAATTCTCTAACATGACATGACGAGATCATCAGGAGAGAGTGAAGAGGAGGCATGAGAGATCGAGGGTGATTTCTGTTTCCACATTTCCGTAGAACAGCTCAGACCCTTAGGAAGTTAAGTTTCTATTTAACCTAACGAGGAGAAGCCTAAGAACACTCGATGCGAGAAGGGCACTGTGATGAGTAGTTGTAAACATATGACAAGAAGGGTGAAGATTTAAGTTACAAAGGGAGAGGCTTACGTTTTCTATGAAGAACTCAGTTTTAAGGACTATCATTTTTGTCAGTGAAATAAGTACAGAACATAACTTCTGTATTTTAAGAGTGCTTCAGGCAGGGAATAAAGGGTGGGACAAAAGAGATTTTAAGGACTTTTTGTCCAAGTTAAATGCCTGGTTCTAAGGGATCAGTTAAAGATTGCTTTATGAATTAGAAGAGTCAAGAATGCATTGGTGCCCTAACCGGTTTGGCTCAGTGGATAGAGAGTTGGCCTGCGGACTAAAGAGTCCCAGGTTCGATTCCGGTCAAGGGCATGTACCTGGGTTGCGGGCACATTCCCAGTTGCGGGTGTGCAGGAGGCAGCTGATCGATGTTTCTCTCTCATCGATGTTTCTGACTCTCTGTCCCCTTCCCTTTCTCTCCTGTAAAATAATAAAATAAAATAC
>NW_006288434.1:1525361-1527745 GCF_000327345.1 Myotis davidii
TTTTAAGTTAAGAAATTAGAGAAAAGATGAATCTTTGTATCTGGTATTTTTGTATCTGGTATATTATGAAATAGAATTCAATTTCGTGAAATTATAATTGCTTGTTCTAGTAACACTAAAACCTTTTACCAAGAGTTAGAATACAGAACTCCTTTACAAAAAAATGCCTGGCTACCCTGGCTGGTGTGTCTCAGTGGTTGGAGCGTCCACTCTGAGCACCAAAGGGTCACAGGTTCAATTTCAGGTCAAGGGCACTTACCTGGGTTACAGGTTCAATCCTGGGCCCCACTCTGTGTGGGAGGCAACCAATCAATGTGCCTCACTCTCATTGATGTTTCTCTCCCCTCACCTTCCAATCTCTAAAATAATCAGTGTGGGGGGCGGGGAGGAGGGGAATCCTCAGGTGAGGATTAACAAAACAAACAAAAATGCCTGGCTAAATCCTCAAAATAACTGTGGTTCTGAGAAAGAATATGCCTGCTAAAAAGGGTTCCTGGTGGCTGACTGGGCTCAAATTAAAACAACACACCAGAGCCCAGTGGCCATTCTACACAGGGGCCTCTCATGCAAACTGCATTCATGGAGGAGCCTGCACCAAGCTGCCTGCCTGCAGTGCCCGCCCCACTCCGTGTGGGAGGCAACCAATCAATGTGTCTCACTCTCATGGATGTTTCTCTCCCCTCACCTTCCACTCTAAAATAACCAGTGCAGGTGGGAATCCTCGGGACTAACAAAACAAACAAACAAAAATGCCCGGCTAAATCCTCAAAATAACTGGTTCTAAGAAAGAATATGCCTACTAAAAAGGGTTCCTGGTGGCTGACTGGGCTCAAATGAAAACAACCACAAACCAGAGCCCATCGTCCATTCTACTCAGGGGCCTCTCATGCAAACTGCATTCATGGAGGAGCCTGCACCAAGCTGCCTGCCTGCAGTGTGTTTCTGCCATCTGAGCCATTCCTTACAGAGGAGTTCCTGGAACCCCGTTTCCACCAAGAGGACTGAGGCTTTCCCCCATCCAGTTGGAACTGCACAGCTGTATCCCCCATCCACCAACCAGTCAGAACCGCTCCATTCCGACCAATCAGGATGGCAGTACCTTTTAGATCAATCAAACTGTTGAGAATGTGGAGTCCTCATTTGTATGAGGACAGACCAATCAGGGACCAGAGGCAGGGACTTCTGTCTGCATGTCAGCTCCCCTCTGGCTCTGAGAGGCACCAAAGACTGTATTTTCCCAACTGGAGCTGAGCAAAGGGGAGCAGACCAGCACGGAGCAGAACAGACCAGCAATGAGCGGAGCAGAGCTGTCTACCCAGAGAGGGGCTTGGCCCCAGGACCCTCTCATAGCCCTGCTGTATCACAATCTGCACGTCAGCTCCCCTCTGGCTCTGAGAGACACCAAAGACTGTATTTTCCCAGCTGGAGCTAAGCAAAGGGGAGCAGACCAGTGCAGGGCAAAGCAGACCAGCATGGAGCAGAACAGACCAGCAATGAGCGGAGCAGAACTGTCTACCCAGAGAGGGGCTTGACCCCAGGACCCTCTCATAGCCCTGCTGTATCACAGCTGAGCTGAATAATGTGCCCTTCTTCATCGCACCCAAAGTGGGGATCCCTATTGGTGTTGAATTGGTGCCAATGACCATGACTGTCAGTTGACAGAACTCTGTGAGGTAGGTATTATTACAGGAAGCTGAAGCTGAGAGTCATGATTTTGCCCAAGGTTCACATCCCTCTAGTGCTGTTTAATTCTTGTAAAGGTCCGTTATTTTTTTGTCTACATTATTGTTACAGCCCCCACCTACTTTTGACTCTAGTTTTATCTTGATTCGATCCTATCACATATAGTAGCAGCCAGAGTGACTTTTCTGAGGACCCTCCCCCTCCTGTTCTTTGGCTTTTCTCTAGATGTTACCTCCTTTGGGAAGTCTTCCTGGTTCGTCAAAACTAGGTGCCCTTCTCATAAACATGTGAGACTGTGCTTGTACAGTGTTGGCATTGGCCTGTTTTACTTCTCCGCTCCCCCCGGAGCAGTGCTGTCCAGTAGACATAGACAGTAGCCCCCTTTCCTTTTCCACAGTTTTTTTGCTTCTGCAGCTGCAGTTACCCATGGTTAGCCATGGTTTGAAAATATTAAGTAAAATATTCCAGAAGTAAATAATTCATGAGTTTTAAATTGTGCGTCAGTCTAAGTAGCATAATGAAATCTCGTGCTTGTCCCACTCCATCCTGCCCAAGACATGAGTCATCCCCTAGTCCAGCGTATCTACGCTGTATATGCTACTCACCCATCAGTCACTTAGTAGCTATCTCGGTTATCAGAGTGACTGTTCAAGTAATACTTATTTTACTTAATAATGGCCCCAAGCACAAGAGTTGTGGTG
>NW_006288434.1:1527840-1529630 GCF_000327345.1 Myotis davidii
TGACCCTTTCACAGGGGTCGCCTAAGACCATCGGAAAACACATATATAATTACATATTGCTTTTGTGATTAATCACTATGCTTTAATTATGTTCAATTTGTAACAATGAAATTGGGGGTCACCACAACATGAGGAACTGTATTAAAGGATCGTGGCATTAGGAAGATTGAGAACCACTGCTCTAAGTGAAAAGATATGCATGTATAGGAAAAAACATAGTGTATAGAGTTCGGTACTATTCGCAGTTTTAGGCATCCACTGGGGGTCTTGGAAAGAAGAATGAGCCTCAAATGTAAGTTATGTATATAAATTTTCTAGTAGCCACATTAAAAGAAAAAGAAAAAGGTGACATTAATGTTAATATATTTAACCCAGTATATCTAAAATATATCATTTTGACATGTAATCAATAGAAAATAATTTTTCATGCCAAGTCTTCAAAATTCAGTGTGAAATTTATGTACTTACAGCCCATCTTAATTAGACTAACCACATTTCAAATGCTTAATAACCACTTTGGGCAACAGCTGAATAAAATAGGCCCTGTGATCTAGCAATTCTACTCCTAGAAGCGGGAACATAATGTACGCCAAAAGACATCCACACGAATATTCAGAGCATCCTTGTTATAGTTCCATCAGCAATAGGATAGATGAATTAACCAGGATATATTAGCTTAAGGGAAAAGTGTATAGCAGTAGTTCTCAAACTTTTGGGTCTCAGGACTCAACAATTACTGAGGAATCCGAAGAATGCTCTTTTTATATGTGAGGTGTATATATTTTTAAATAATATAAATTAAAATTGAGGAATTGTGAAAATATTTTACTTATTTAAAATGACATAAGAAACCCATTACATGTGGCCATAAATTACATACATTGAGTAAAGTTAGGTAAAATGACCATTGATGATAAATTTTTCAAAACGAAAAAAAAATTTTGCGAGAAGAGTGGCATTGCTATATGTTCTTGTAAATTACTGCAATGTCTGGCTGAACAGAAAACAGCTATTTCTCATCCCTGCTTCTGCAGTCAGTCTGTTGTGACATGTTTTGGTTGAAGTTTTGGAAGAAAATCTGGCTTCAAATAGATATGTAATTGTAAAGGGAAAAGTATTCCAGTAGCCTTTTCAGGTAGATGAATATTCTTTGATGCTATCCCAGAACTTGCCAAGTAATACTTTTTTAAAGTTTAATTACAACATGGAATCTGAAACTGTATCAATGAACTTTCTGTATTTTGTTAAACTCTGAAAGGGTTTTGTGGGTTCCCAGGAGTCCACTGACCACGCTTTGAGAATAACTTACAAGATCAGTTACTCAGTCCTAGACTTCTTCCTCCCTCTGTTCCTTTTCTTTCTCTCCCTCTCATGTAAGCTAACCTCCCCTCTCCTACTGCCTGATTTTCTTTATCTGTTAATCCATTCTTTTAGATACCCTTGTAACCTTTTGTTGTTGTTGTTGATTTCAATGGTCAGGAACAGTGTAAAAGATTTTAGCGTTTCAGTGGTGATTATTTTGCCTGTGAAGATTAGGGAAGGAGAGTGTTTATGAACTGTGGGTACTATGTTAGGAAAGCAAACGTTAACAGCTTTGTTCTACTGTGGTTAAACTCTGTTTCACTCAGGAAGATAATAGAGATGAGTTTATATATGAAAGAGATCCCTTATGAATGGGCCTTAGCACAAAATGAGCCAATAAGATAACTAGTGGAGATGGATTGGTCCCATGAGAAGTGGAATCTGAAGGAAGGATCTGAGGTGGAGTGTGTGTGTGTGTGTGTGTGTGT
>NW_006288434.1:1529991-1530796 GCF_000327345.1 Myotis davidii
AGGAGATCTGATGTGGTGTGTGTGTGTGTGTGTGTGTGTGTGTGTGTGTGTGTGTGTGTGTGTGTGTGTTGGGAGGATAGGGGGTTGAAATGGAGATGCTAAATGAGCATTGATTGGAACTCAAGGTTCAAGTCCAAGGTTAGGATTCTTGTATTCTATCAATTAGGTATTTCTAGTCTGATGGGGATGACACTTTAAGACTAAACTTATTTGCTTGGAAAGGTCGTAGCCACAGAATTAGCCAAAATATAGCCCCAGTATCATCTAAACAATGACTTAGTGTTGTCACTAACATTATTACTTATACATAGGAATATTCACCGTGGTACAAAGGGTGGGAGGTTAAGGGGAAACCTACTATTAGCACTGTAGGAGAGGAATCACTACCTAGGGCAGCGGTTCTCAACCTGTGGGTCGCGACCCCTTTGGCGGTCGAACGACCCTTTCACAGGGGTTGCCTAAGACCATTCTGCATATCAGATATTTACATGACGATTCATAACAGTAGCAACATTACAGTTAGGGAGTAGCAACGAAAATAATTTTATGGTTGGGTCACAACATGAGGAACTGTATTTAAAGGGCCAGAAGGTCGAGAACCACTGACCTAGGATTAATGTCAATGAGTAAGGCATACACTTCCTCTCTATTCCTAATGTGCTGAGAGTTTATCATGAATGAATGTTGTATTTTGAAAAATGCTTTTCTTCATCTATCTTTGTCATTATGTGATTTTTCTTTTTATTGTTAGTATAGTGAATTACATTGATTTTTTTTAATGTTTAGCCTTTTATTTGTGGAATAA
>NW_006288434.1:1531450-1534001 GCF_000327345.1 Myotis davidii
TATTTTGTTAGGTATTAAAATGATTCTGTTGATCAATTTGGGGAGTATTGCTATATTACCAATTTAGATCCATCTGATCCATGAACATGCAATGTCTTTCCAGGTATGTTGGCCTTCTTTAATTTCTTTCAACAATGTTTTGTAGTTTCAGAGTATTTCCTTTGATAAGCTTACTTTTTTGTGTGTGCTACTGTAAATTATTTTTTTAATTTTTGTATTCATTTTTAGAGTATAGGAATACATTTTTTAAAAATATATGGGACGATGCTTCAACTGAACCACCTGGCTAGAGCTAAAACATAAATATTTTGAAATAGTCACAGTACAGTACAGTACAGTACAGTGGAACTTCAGTTCTCGAACTTAATTCGTTACGGAAAGCTGTTCAAGAAGCAATTTGTTCGAAAATTGAATCCTTTTGCCCATTAGAAATAATGTAAATTGAATTAATTCATTCCAGAGCCCCAAGTGATCCCTGTTTTAACTTCTTATATACAGTATATGTCTAATGTACTGTTTAATCTATAAATAAACACTTCTTAAGTTTATCTAACCACCCCCTGCTAGCCTTAAAGGGATCACTTTCAGCACTCCTTCCAGGGTGTCTCCCAGGTCAGCATCTTTGATTGTTCCCATTTTACTGCCTGGGCTAAGTGCTTTCCCTTTATACCAGTCAACAGCAGTTTTGCTACCTCTTCAGCTGCTGGGATCATTGTTTCTCTCACACCCCTGGCAGCATTAGCACTCTTGATGGCCTCTTTGTGCTTTAAAATTGTGCTAATTGGTGACTTCCCCAACAACAAAAACATTCTCTCCTTTGTTTGTGGTCTGAGAGACAATTTTTTTCGGGCTGAGGTATCACCTTGAAAGAGTTGTCCTTTAAACCGAAGTTGGCTTCAACAACAACCAAAACATTTTTTCTGTGAACAACTTGGTCAAGAACCAAATTATTCGAGATGGGAGAAGTTCGATAAACTAGGTTTAACTGTATTTGAATGGCAAGTTATGCTATGTGAAGTAGCAGAGGCAAGGAGGGACTGTTTTATAAACTCATTTTTGTAACAGTAGTGAACACATAGTAGTTTCTGTATGCTAAACAGTGTTCTAATCACTGCATGTTTGTGTACACTCTTAACAACCCTGGCAGCGTAGATACTGTTAGTATGTTCACTTTACAGATAAGAAACCAGAGAAGTTAAGTAGCTTAGCTAAGGCTATATAATTAGTAAGCAGAAGAGCTAGGATTTGAACCCAGAAAGGGTGGTTCTGGTCTCTTCTCTTAACCATAACAGTATATTGCTTTTCTTAGTTTTATTTACAGATATTCCTAAATTCAATGTAGTTTCTTTGCAAACTGATGAATTTCTGATAGATTTGCTATTTTAAAAAAATATATATTTTTATTGATTTCAGAGAGAAAGGGAGAGGGGGAGAGAGAAACATCAATGATGAGAGAGAATCATTGATTGGCTGCCTCCTGCATGCCCCCCACTGGGGATCGAACCCACAACCGGAACATGTGCCCTTGACCAGAATCAAACCTGGGACCCCTTAGTCTGCAGGCTGACACTCTATCCACTGAGCCAAACTGGCTAGGGCACATTTGCTCTTGTAAATTCATAACTAGAACTCATCTGCTTGTGGTACTGATAGATGAGCCATAGATGCCAGCTCATTAATTTTTTGAATTAGTTTTGATTTCCTATTTGAGATTTCTAAATAGCAAGATGCCAGATTATTGGGTTTTCTGCTACCTACCTTCAGGGTTTTTTGTGAGGCTATTAAATAACTTATGCAAATACTTTCTACATAAAATGTTAATTTCCTTCCTTAGTAGATGGACAAAAGATAATTATAGGAACAGTAATTGGATGACTAATAAAATTAGAAACAAAAATTAACTTAAAGAAATGCAAATACATACCACATACTAATTTAGTAAATATGTAAAAATCAAACTGTTCTATTAAGTGTTCATAATTTTCAATAAAGACATAGTAAAAATGTGTTTAGAAGGTAATGAAATGAGCATTCATACTTGACTACTAGAAATGGTAATTTTTGGCTGATAGGTTTATTGCTATTACTTGACATATCTGTGGCACTTTTTCCTATCACTTTCTCTTCATAAACTGTTTCTTTAGTATTGAACATTAGATTTTTTAGTTATGATCACATTTATAAATACTGTAACATGTTTTATTAATTTTTATTATTTCCTTTTGATTAAGTAATAAAAGTAGAGGCATTAGAGGAATGGTGGCATGAGAGATCCCTTTGGTCTCTCCCCTTGAAGTTTCAACATTTTGAACACTTATAACTCAACAAAGAATTCCCTGCTCAGTGCACAATATTCCTGAAAGACCTGCACATTGAAACACCTTAAGGTGGGCAAGTAGAAGCGAACTGGGGAGGCAAGAAGGGAGAAAAGCTGAGATGAGCCAGAGACGCAGCCCTACAGCTGGGCATTCGTAGAAGGGCTCAACCCAGAGAAGGGAGGAATCAGGTTGTGGCTGGCGCTCACTTCAGCCAGGAGAGAGATTCAGTAGGC
>NW_006288434.1:1534055-1541184 GCF_000327345.1 Myotis davidii
TGTGGGTGAGCCTAGTGACCTGGGCAGGGACACAGGTCAGACATGCTGCTGTGGTTGTCTGGCAGTCAGCATTCCTGACTCAGAAACAAAGTCGTGAAGGCTTACTTTGCCTTTGATGTCATGTTGTGTAGCACATTATCTGCAAACTCGAGAACTAGTACTACAGAATCATTTTTTTCCATGAGCAGAGGGTGCACTCTGTGACTAGTTCTGAACACTGGGAAGACCCCGCAGAAGTCCAAGGTCACCATAACTTGACAGGCAAAACAGCAAAGAAGCTGGCCAGGTTCCCCACACCCATACTCATTGTTATAATGACAGCAGCATCTGGCTGTGGAGGATAGCACTGGGATTCCACAGATTTGGAGTCCATTGCACACCTAATTCCTCTGTGGGATGGCTCCCCGAGACAGCGGGGGGGGCAGAGCACTGTAGAGGAAACCATCTATCCAGGCAATACTACCTTACCGAGATCTGAAAAGCCAGGGAAGTGCAAGACAGCTAAAAACTTATGATTTAGTGCCACCTACTGGAAAATAATAGAAAGTCTTCTTCATAGTAATCTGCTAGAGAGGTACCACTCATAGATGCCTAGACAGAGAAGGAATCCATCAAATAACCAGGAATAACCAAGGAAGGGCCCACCCTAACAATAACACTTTGAAGATCAGGCTGCATTTTCAAATCACAGGGATCTAAGTTTCTACAGAACAGAAGCCTGAAATTTCAATAGCCCCAAACTCAGGGGGAAAAATTGGATCCTGCCAGTTCCTTAAGGAGAGACAGACTTCAAGAAAAAGGCCAGCCATCAACATACTTTGTCACCTAAGTGGACCTCCAACACTTGAAAAGTGTTTCTGGAGGGCTCCCCGAGACAGCGGGGGGGGCAGAGCACTGTAGAGGAAACCATCTATCCAGGCAATACTACCTCACCGAGATCTGAAAAGCCAGGGAAGTGCAAGACAGCTAAAAACTTATGATTTAGTGCCACCTACTGGAAAATAATAGAAAGTCTTCTTCATAGTAATCTGCTAGAGAGGTACCACTCATAGATGCCTAGACAGAGAAGGAATCCATCAAATAACCAGGAATAACCAAGGTAGTGAGGAAGCTCAAATAGAAAATGAAAAACCCCCAGAAAACAAACTTAAAGACATGGAATTATGTGATATAAATGACAGAGGATTCAAGATTACAGTTATGAAAAAAATCGACAAGATGCAAGAGAATGCAGCCAGGCAATTTAATGATCTCAGAAAACAAATCGACAGACAAAACAAGTACTTTACCAAAGAGATTGAAACTTTAAAAAAGAACCAAACAAATTCTAGAGCTATAGAACTCAGTTTAAATAATTAAGGATGAATAAGAGTATAGGAAATAGAGCCAACCAGATGGAGGAAAGAATTAGTGATATCAAAGATAGAAATGACACAGGGAAGAAGAGAGATTTGAGCATTAAAAAAAAGAAAGAATTCTACTAGAACTATCTGATTCCATCAAAAAGAGCCATATAAGTATAATAGGCAAACCAGAAGAGGAAAAGAGGGAGAAGGGAATGGAGAGGCTATTCAAACAAATAATTGATGAGATCTTTCCAAACCTACGCAAAAAATTAGATTCTTGGATCCAAGAAACAGAGCACCTAATCACGTCAATCCAAAAGGGCCTTTTCCAAGACAAATTGTATTATAACTGTCAAAAATTAATGACAAAAAAAAATTCTCAAGGCAGCCAGGAAAAAGAAGAAAGTAACTTATAAAGGGAAGTCCATTGAGTTATCATCGGACTTTCTAGCAGAAATGCCCCAAGCCAGAAGAGAATGGAACCAAATACTCAAATTACTGAAAGAGAGAAATTACCAACCAGGAATAATATATCCAGCAAAGTTGTCCTTTAGATATGAAGGAGAAATCAAAATTTTTCCTGACATACAGAAGCTAAGGGAATTTATCACCAGAAGGTCTCCACTGCAGGAAATACTGAAGGGAGTTATTTACTGGAAACAAAAGGTCACAAAACTATGAGCAAGATCCACAATAATTTTACAAATAAACAGGGATAAATTGTGACAATAAAAGCATGAAAGCGGAGAAGATAAAGGTCTGAATTGGCAAAGGAGGATGGAGATTAGATACATTCAAATGAAAAAGGATTATTGTACTAGTATATAGGAAACTTTATTTTTCTTAAACTTAAAGGTAACCACACACACACACACACACACACACACATACACACACACACAAACAAACCCAAATCTCCAGTGACATGGCTTAAAAGAAGAGAAAACAGGAAGGAAGTATGGAATACCACCACACAAAAACAACAGACAAAAACACAAAGGGAAATAACCAATGGAGGCACAGAGCTACTAGAAAACAAAAGTTCAAATGGCTATAGGAAATCCTCATACATCAATAATTACCCTGAATGTATATGGACTGAATTCACCAATAAAGAGGCACAGGGTAGCAAATTGGATCAAAAAACAAAACCTAACCATAGCCTACCTTCAGGAGACACATATAAACTGCAAAGACGAAGTTAGACTCAAAGTGAAAGGGTGGGAAATGATTTTCCAAGCAAATGGCACCCACAGAAAAGCAGGTGTAGCCATACTTATATATGACAAAATGGATTTCAAGATAAAGGTAATGAGAAACAAAGATGGACATAGCACTTCTTAATATATATGCACTCAGTCAGAGAGCACCAAATACATAAAGCAACTACTAACAGAACTAAAGGGAGAAACAGACAAAAACAATAGTTGTATTTGGGAACCTTAATACTCCATTGGCAGCTCTAGATAGATCATCCAAAAAGAAAATAAATAAATATCAGCCTGAAATGATACATTAGACCAAATGGATATAATTGATATTTACGGAGCCTTTCATCCCAGAACATCAGACTATACATTCTTCTCCAGTGCACATGAAACATTCTCAAGGATATACCATATGTTGGATTACAAAAGTAGCCTCAACAAATTCAAGAAGATTGAAATCATACCAAGCATTTTCTTTGACCACAATGCTTTGAAATTAGAAATCAACTGCAAGAAGAAAGAAAAGAAACACACAGACATGTGGAGATTAAACAACATCCTACTAAAAAATAACTGGGTCATAGAAGAAATAAAAGGTGAGATAAAAAGATATAGAAAGACAAATGAGAACAATAATATGACATATCAAAACTTCTGGGATGCAGCAAAAGCAGTAATAAGAAGGAAGTGTATATCATTGCATGCCTATCTCAAAAAATAAGCTACCTCCAAATAAACAATCTAACATCACATCTTAAAGAACTAGAAAAAGAAGAACAAAAGCAGCCCAAAGTCAGCAGAAGGAAGGAAATAATAAAAATTAGAGCAGAATTAACTAGAGAGTAAAAAGATTATACAAAGAACTGGTTCTTTGGAAAGATGAATAAAATTGAAAACCCCTGGCTAGACGCACTAAGGAAAAGGAGAAAAGACTCATAAACAAAATCAATAATGAAAGAGGAAAAGTTACCAAAGGCATCACAGATTTAGAAAGGATCACACTAGAATACTATGAAAGACTATATGTCACCAAATTCAATAATCTAGAAGAAATAGGTAGGTTTACAGATATATTTAACATTTACAGACTGAATCATGAAGAATTAGAAAATCTAAATAGACTAATCAACAGTGAGGAAATTGAAAAAGCCTCCCCAAAAATAAAAGTCCAGGACCAGATGGCTTCATTAGTGAATTCTACCAAACATTCAAAAAAAGACTTGATACCTATCCTTCTCAAATTCTTCCAAAAAATTGAGAAGAGGAAATACTTCCTAACACATTCTACAAGGCCAACAAAACCTGGCAAGGATGACACACACAAAAAAACTATAGACAATATATCTAGTGAACACAGATGCAAAAATCCTAAATAAAATACTAGCAAATTGCATTCATCCTCCCTTTTCTGTATGAACTGTGTTTAAGGGTAAGCAGGTAACATTTGTTGAGGGAAAGTTCTTTGTGGAATTTCAGTTAGTGGAAGTATAAAAATTGGCAGGGTTAGAAAATAATGTTGCCATAATGAAATAATTTATTCAGGCCATGATTATCAGTTTCCTCTGATGAAACTAGTATTGTAAAAATGGTCATGTGGGAACTTTACAATGGAGGGATCAGGCTGCCCAACTTGGACCTATTGATTAACCTCAGTCTTATGAAAAGTAGGGGAGGCAGAAAGTTTGTGCCGCCTCCTGTAATATACATGAAACATAAAACATCAGCTCTGAAGTTTTCCAGCCAAAAATGTTGAACCCATGTCAAATCAGATTCTACCCAAGGGTTGGCAAATTATATGGCCTTTGAGCCAAATCCAGCCCACTGCCTGTTTTTTGTTTTGTTTTCTTTTCATAATGTTTTATTGAAACACGCTACTCTGATGCATTCAGGTATTATCTATGGCTGCTTTCATGCAACAGTGGCAGAGTTGGGTAGTTGCAACAGAGATCATATGGCCCACAAATCTAAAATATTTACTATCTGGCCTTTTTAAGAAAAAGTTTGATGACTCTAGAGTTAGATGAACAAAGTTTAGTGACACCACTAAATGTGGGCCTCTTACTGGACAACAGATCTGGTTTCTGTAACAAGTCTGCAGTATGGAAAATAAGGGAGTATTACTATAGGTTGAGAGATTTAAACACACTAACCAAATGAAACATTAAGATTTCCTTTAGGTCCTGCTTCAAATAAACCAACTGTAAAAAGACATTTATGAGCTACCCAGGGAAATTTGATGATGGCTTGGCTATATTAAGTGATATAAAAATTATAATTAATTTCATTGAAGTAATATCATTGTAGTTAGGTAAGAGAATGTCTATCTATGTTTGTATTCATTCACTTGGGGGAGCACACCTATATAGTAGGGAGAAATATATTTACACTAGAGGCCCGGTGCATAAAATTCATGCACAAGGGAGGGGGTTCCCTCAGCCCGGCCTGCACCCTCTCTTCTCGCAATCCGGGACCCCTGGGGGGATGTCTGACTACCTGCCTGATCACCCCTAACCACTCACCTGCCTGCCTGATTGCACCGGACCACCTCTGCCTTGGCCCCACCACTGCGGCTTTGTCTGGAATGACATCCGGAAGGTCGTTCAGCTGTCTGGTCTAATTAGCATATTATGCTTTTGTTATTATAGATTGGTACTTTTTAAAGTTATATGAAAAAAGGATAATCCTCAACTTCATATATGATATTTTAATAGGAAAATGTCAAGTTGATGGGATAAACTACAGGGTACTATTTTAAAGATTATGTGAAAGTGAAAAATTATGAGATGAACTTCATTAGAGGTAAATGAAAAGCTAGCCATTTGCTCATAGAAAAAAAAGAATTCTTTAAATAGATTTATTAAAGCCATTAAGAACCTAGGAGTCATTGAAGATCAAAAATGATGCAGAAAAGCATCATGCCTTTGGCTTGGTTCTCCCCCCGGGCTCCCTCTCCCCCAACCCCAACAAGTAGCTAAAGCTAATTCAGAGTTGAGTCCCTTTCTATCTAAAAATTGAAGCTGCTCCAGAGGTCTGAATAGTCATTTACCAAACATGTTACATTAAAAGGATAATGCAAAGAAGCAGCTCTCTAAACCTGTAATCTAAGCGAACAACTGGATCTGAAATCTCTTTCCTTTGTAGTTTTCTAACTTAATTCACTAATGAAAGAATGCCTGTCTTCCTCTTTCTATTTCTCTACCCTTTTGTTTCCTTTTTTTTAAATCCTCTAAGCAAACTATAACCTGAAATCAAATTGTTAATTATACAAAGGATGTTTTGTGCTTAATTTCAAGATCTGGTAATTTTGACTCATTAAATCAACAAACATTTCCTGAGATCACACTTTGTGTCAGAAACTGGGAAATAGGAAGGCAAATAAAGAGTGAAGAGGAGAAAAGAAGCAAAGGAAAAGAGACTTTTTTTTTTGCTCTAAAGACACTCAAAATTTGGTGTAGAAGATGGGTAAATTAATAACCCAGACAGGATGATAGGGCTGTGGTAGTAGTATGCTCATGAGTTAGTACTAATTTGATGTACGGTGGGAACGTTAAGGAGGACTCCTAATTCATCCTGAGATGGATGGAGATCTATTTCCTGAGCTGAGTTGAAGGAGTTAAGTAGGTAAGTGGCAGTGCACTGGGCTGTACCAGGCTGAGAAAAGGTGATGTTTAAAAATCTAAGGCAGGTTCAGGAGTAAATGATATGTAAGGGAGCTCCATTAGTGAGTATAGATTCTTTCAAAAAGTTTAACTTAGGAGGGAAAGACCAAGATAGGAAAGCAGAAACAGGTAGGTGCACTGGCAAGAAAGAAGTTTTCTTTTATGAAAGAGAAAGACCTGAATAGATCATCAGGAGGAGACAAAGGAACAAGAAGAAAGGAAAGGTCTGAAGGGAACAGAGAGAAGGGCTAATAAAGGATTCCAGGATCCAGAGTGATTGTAGACCTACTGTGTCCTTCGCTCCCATAATAGAATCTCTAATAAACTTGAACAATCTTCCCTAGCAATGTAATAGTTACCCTTCAAAATGTCCTGGTCTCTGGTCATATATCTGGTCACTAGAAGTATATTTGAATGGTTCCATGTCCCCAACTTTGTGATAGGATATATAGAAAATCAGGAGATACCAAAAAAAAGATATAATTTTGTCCCTAATGGTCTTAAGACTATTAGAGTTGTTGATATAAGGTTAAAAGAGATAATGCAAGGCATTTTTTTTTAATGTGCCAACATGTGTGACCCTAGCAATGGCCACACTGTTGACGGATTGAGCATGCTCTTAGGAGATACGATTTTTAAAGGTACATGATTCTTGCCCGACCTGCGTGGCCCAGTGGTTAAATGTCAACCTATAAACCGGAAGGTCAAGGTTCAATTCTAGGTTAGGGCACATGCTGGATGGCTTGCTCAATCCCCAGGAGGGGGTGTGCAGGAGGCAGTCGATCAATGATTGTCTCTCATCATTGATGTTTCTATCTCTCTCCCTCTCCTTTCTTCTCTAAAGTCAATAAAAATATATTAAAATGTATATATGTCCTTGAGTGAGGGACAGGCACACAGCTCTGGCCCTCTCGCT
>NW_006288434.1:1541429-1555860 GCF_000327345.1 Myotis davidii
TAGGTCAAGGTTCAATTCTAGGTTAGGGCACATGCTGGATGGCTTGCTCAATCCCCAGGAGGGGGTGTGCAGGAGGCAGTCGATCAATGATTGTCTCTCATCATTGATGTTTCTATCTCTCTCCCTCTCCTTTCTTCTCTATAATCAATAAAAATATATGTTTTTTCAAGTACATGATTCTTTTCTAGTAGTGATATGAAGTTCTCTTTTGACTATTAACTTGATAGGAAATTCTTTATGGTTTTACTCAGATCTGTATATTTGATCTTTATATAATACATTGCATTTTTGTGAATTCAAAAATATTGTGTTTTTTCTACTACCATTGAATTGTTGGGTTTCGTATTGTTTTGAAGAATATATAGGAGGCTTTAATTTAGTTGCTGAATATTACTCGTAGCTCTATGTAGTTGTTTTCTTTTAAAGGGAGAATCTGAAAATTTTTTATAAATTTTATCTTGGAAATTAGTTTATCCATTATGTTTAATTTTAGGAAATGGTGCTCTTGCAGAACATTCTGAAAATGTGCATATTTCAGGAGTGTCAACTGGTAAGTCATTTTTTGTAATGTTTAAATTTCATGCATGACTTATGTGGTAAATATTGAAAGCCACCTGGTATCTTATGAAGTGATATTTGGCTATAAAAATTATTACTGCTTTTTGCAGCATGTAATAAGGAATGAAGTAACTGGAACACGGAGAAATTCTCATAATATAAAATTGATATCTGCATGCCCATAGGTTGATTATATTTTTCCAAATGGACTGCATAATTATTTTTTCATAAAAACATTGAGCCAAGAGAAGTTAGCTTAAAATGAATTAGTATTTTCTTTACATACAATGAAATTTATTAAAATGTAATTCTGAATGTAGCATTAAGCCTTAGAAATGAAACACTTTGCTTGATTTTTAGATTAGACTACAACTATACATAAAACTGTTGTATTTGAGTGCACAATTTATATGCCATTAAAAAGGCACAATTTATATGCCATTAAAAAGCAACTCCAACATATTTGTGTCCATGAAATTCATTGAGGTAAATACATCTTCCCACTCATCTAAGCTTTTATAACTTAATAATCCTTAAAGGCCCATAACTATTAAAATTTTCATTCTTAGTGACTTCCACAATTTCTTACCGTTTTTGCTATCAACTGCAATTACTAGGAGAGCAAAATCTTTTATTTTGCATATATTAAAATAGTTTCTCACTGTTACTTTATTATTTCCCTATAGTTTTTATAAGTTTTGTAGTTTAAAAAATTGAACTTGGTATATTTATCAATCTGATTTCTTCCTGTCATCTTGTTAATTGTTTGGTTGTTTTTTCTCATATGAAGCAAAGCTGAAAGTTTCTTCTTTTATATCTGATTTTATATTCAGATAGTTAATAGATTTAGCAAATACTCTAAGAGTTAGTATGCACTAGCTAAACACATCAACAAGCTTGGTTTTCTGATAATGAAAAGCAAAGCAAGTGCCTTAGTAACCTGTATTCTTTTAGTTTGTTTCACCATTTTCATATGCTATCAAATGGTATATAATTATATACATCAAGTAAAAATAAGGTTATTTTAAAGATGACTTTAATTTTGTTCATTTTCTATTTCAAATAGCTAATGAGAATTGTGATTATTTTTCCAAGTTGTACCTGTGAAACAAGAAGTTCGTTTACCAACATTTTAATTCACACAACCAAGTGGTTATTGTCTAATTCAGTGATTTTCAAAATGTTTGGTTTCAGAATCCCTTTTATGCTTTTAAAAATATTGAGAACTATTATTAGTCCTTTTGGGCTTCCATAACAAAATACCACAGACTGGCCCAGCCAGCATGGCTCAGTGGTTGAGCATCAACCTGTGAACCAGGAGGTCAGTTTGATTTCCGGTCAGGGCACATGCCCAGGTTGTGGACTCAATCCCCAGTCAGGGTGTGCAGGAGGCAGCCAACTGATGATGTGTCCACGGTGGACACCCTCATCAGTGACTCTCATCATTGATGTTTCTCTCTCTCTCTCTCTCACCCCCCCTCTCTGAAATCAATAAAAATATATTAAAAAAGAAAAAGAAAGCATCATAGTCAAGAGCCAGTCGAACACATGCCTTCTTCTCCCCACCAGGCCTGACCAGGGTGTTGACCTTGGCCACGGCAGTGTCATAGAGCTTCTTTGCCGCCTGTCTGATCTGGTGCCTGTTGGCCTGGACATCCACAATGCACACAAGTGTATTGCTGTCTTCTGTCTTCTCCATGGCTGACTCGGTAGTCAGGGGGCATTTGACGATGGCATAGTGGTCGAGCTTGTTTCTCCTGGGTGCGCTCTCCCGAGGATATGTGGGCGGCCTTCGGAGCCTCAGTGCCTTTGGCCGTCGGAAGGTGGGTGATGTGCGGATGTTTTGTGTGTGGCTATGGACGCCTTTCAACACTGCTTTCTTTGCCTTCGAAGCTTTGGCTTTGGTTTAGGCTTTGGGTAGGGCAGAGGCTTCATTCTTAGCTTTTGGCGCCATCTTCCTCATCAGTTCTTTTGACCAGTATCATACAGAGTGTCTTTTGTCCGTTTTTCAATGAAGACGGGAAAGAAAGCTTACTGTATTTTGAGTGATAATGAATCCGTGAAGGTTTTTAGGATTTCAGAATATAGAAGTAGGACATATGAACTCAAGGAACTATCCTTTAAATGAAGAAAGTGAGTAGAGAATATAAACAGTATATTTTTTAAAAGATCACACACATTAGTTTAGGATACTACTAATTGTAAAGGCATTATCTGCCCTCAGAAAGTTTATTTATGAGACACTTAAGCTTTTAGAGTAGAGTGCTCCCTTTAAGTTTCAGAAAGAAAAGTAATGGTTGTATTGTAAGTTTTATATATTATACTTTTATATGTAATATTATATACTATGTTATTAAATCTTATGTTTTATTCCGTATGTTTTAGTATATTTCTGTATTATATAATTACTAGTACTAGAGGCCCGATGCACAAAATTCATGCAAGGGGCTCGGCCCTCACAGCCCCGGCTTCATCCAGAAGGTCGTCCACAAGGACATCCGGAAGGACGTCCAGAAGGTCGTTCAGCTCTCCCGTCTAATTAGCATATTATGCCTTTATTATTATTATAGATACCATTTAATGTATTATCAAATATTTATTGAGCAATTATATATTTATAGCAAAGTTATTATGCATTATAATTTTATATTGTATTATTATAATAAACAGTAAATGAACTCAACATTAGAACAGTAAATGTGAGTCCTGGGATCATAGACAGAGCAGGTGATAATGTGACAGTGTGATGCTTAGCTGGCAAAGTGAAGTTCATCTGCTGGAATGAATGGGCCAGATCCAGCGGAGGTATAAAAAAACGAGCTGTATTTAAACATTTTACATTTTCTTTTCCACTCTGTAACTTTGAGAATAATCCTTTCTCACTTTAAGAATATTTATGGAGTACAGTAGCATTTCAATTACTGGTAATTTGGTGAAGGCATGAATTTGAATTGGATGTACTGTGACACTGTTGTGCAAAAACCAGGCACTTAGCAGGTAAGCAAACTGGACTTTGGATTTTAGTTGCCTAATAGCCCAATAGAAGTTAGGGGTGATTTGATCTTAAACTGCAGTAATAGAAATATAGTATTCATAAAGTAGATGATAGTTCTTTACTCCTCCCTTAAACATATTCTGAGTAGTGTTTATTTCTGAGTAGTGTTTATTCCTGATGGAGGACACTAAGATTGGAACTCTTCGGGAAGAAGATGTGAAATACTAAAAATTATGTCAAAGCTGATAGAGGTGGCTTAAAAAACTGTGAGCCCCGAGGCCATCTGTCTTTGTTCAGGTGCTGATTTCTGCCTTACCTCTTCTATGTTTCCAGCAAGAATCATAGTAAACTTCAAAAATTAATAATTTTTACCATTCCAGAAATAGAAATAGTAGCTTGCTTAGCATTTTAGTCTTTTGTAGTGCTTAAAATTGGAAAATGTAGGTATCATATTAATAGTTATTATGCCCTTTCAAGTGAAAAACATTGTCCTTTTATGCCCTATAAAAAGGGTATAAAAGGTTGAATCTTCATGTTCGTCTTATCTTATGCTTTGCTAGCAAAATTCAGATTTATCCTTACTCCTTGGAAATTACGGTAAAGCTGGTTAGATAGTTCCATTAAGAATATTCTTCTATCTTATTCATATGCTGTGACCCTATTGGAACTAGAAAAACTATGGGTGTTTTTTTTCTATTTTCCCTTCTATATTTTTCCATACTTTTGCCTCTGACTTTTTAAAATATTTTACTACCATATAGTTCTTGATTGTTATTTCTTTAGTGACCTTCGAGAAACCAAGGAAATACCTGCCTTGTTTAGAGCTAATGATCAAGTGCAATATTTTGGTCCTTAAAAAAAAAACATTACTTAGAATAATAGAAATAAATAATAGGAATAAATATTACTGCATTTATTCTTAAGTAACTGTGCTAATGTAGAGTTTATTATAATTAAATCTACATTTAATTATAAGCAGCGGGGTATAGGATTTCCTGCTTGCAGTAGAAATGTGTGGTTTTTGCTAACGGGTTCAAGAGTAATGAGAGAGAATCCTAAGTATGAGTGATAGATTCATATAAGTTTATATACTTGCCCTGATTCGTACCTTTTATTTTTCTTTATTATTTCTTTTTACTTTGGATTTTTTTTTATTGCTTGAAGTATTACAAAGAGCATTACATGTGCCCCCCTTTTTCCCCCCTTGACATTCCCCTGGCCCCTACCCCTAGTGTCTTGTGTCCACTGGTTATTCTTATATGCCTGCATATAAGTCCGTTGGTTGATCTCTTAACCGCCCCCACCAAACCCTCCCCAGGCCCTGTAGAGTGTGACAGTCTGTTCGAGGCTGCTCTGCCTCTGTATCTATTTTTGTTCATCAGTTTATGATGGTCTTTATTATCCATAAATGAGTGAGATCATGTTTTTTCATATATATTTATTGATCTCAGAGAAGAAGGGAGAGGGAGAGACAGAAGCATCAATGATGAGAGAGAATCATTGATCAGATGCCTCCTGCATGCCCCCTACTGGGGATCAAGCTCGAAACCCAGGCATGTGCCCTGACCGGGAATCCAACCATGACCTCCTGGTTCGTAGGTTGACGCTCAACAACTGAGCCACATCAGTAGGGCTGAATTATACCTTTTAAGTGATCATTTAAATCTTTCCCATCTTAGAGTAGTAAATATTGCTGTTGGAGTACTCATAATTATTTCCTGGAGAAGTTCAGTTTTATAGCTTCTTGAAAAAATGAGAATGAAACTTGGAGTAATTCTAAGGGAAGTAGGCATGTTCAGTCTGTCTCCTCCCACCTCTGTTCATCCTCAGTGACAAGATCAGCTCAGGTACCAGGTGATCAGAAAACCTATTCGAGGAATCTGGACAGCAAAGGGTCAAAGAAATCAAGACCCTAGGTGTGGACAGCAAACCCAGTCAGGCTGCATGGAGGGCTTTCAGACAGAAGTGGTTTCTTTCTAGCATGAGCCTCTGTGTTTCCTGTTGAGGTTGCAGGGCTGAGCTATGTTGTGTGTGACAGTCTGACAAATATTCTTGTATTTTATCATCTTGCAGATTCTGACCCTCACTGATCACTTGCCCAGTGTTCTCAGTGGCCCAGAGACTTCAGACTCAACATGCTTGCTTTCTAAACTCCTTCTGTACAACATTAACCATCTTCCAGTCACTCAGCCTTCTCTTTTCTCTCTTTCCTTTGAAATATCTCCCTCAGCCTTCACTGTATCCCCTATTGCTACTGTTCTACCCAATGCTCTGATCATCTTACATATAATGAATGTGTATATGTACATGTGTTATTAAAGGTAGGTTCTAGAAAATGTTTATAAAGATTTTTTTAAGTCTAAGTATACCCTCTTTCTCAGTTATTTTTTTAATCTTTATTGTTGAAAGTATTACATAGGCCCTCCTTCCCCCCACCCATTAACCTCTTCTAGTCCACTCCTGCCTCCAGACTCTCACCACCCATTGTCTGTGTCCAGGGGTCATGCATATATGCAGACAAGTTCATTGGTCGATCTCTTCCCCCCCCCACCCTCCCCTGCCTTCCCTCTGAGGTTCAACAGTCTGTTCTATGTCTCTGGGTCTGTTTTTGATCATTAGTTTATTTGGTTCATTAGATTCCACATATGAGTGACGTCATGTGATACTTACCTTTCTCTGACTGGCTTATGTAGCTTATGTCTTTTCTCTCCATGTTAGTATAGGAACAATAGATCTTTTTTCTGAAATAGACCACTTTTCTCTTTCCTGAATTCCAATCAAGGTACTTCTACCCCAGATACTCTTCCAGCTGTCACAGGGGCTGCCTAGGAGGCGGCTGTGTGTCCTCATGGTTAAGAGCCCAGCCTCTGAAGCCTTTGCCTGGGTCCCGGTCCCCGTTGTGACACTTACTACCTTTTTCTGATCTTGGGAAAATTACTTAATTTTGGTGCCTCCACTTTTTTCCACTCTGTTAAGTAGGGATAAAACTAAGATTAAATGAGAAAAGGAGGCGCCAACACTAACATCAGCAGCAGCTTGGGGTCCACAGATCTGACCACACATGCCTCACGTTAAGTCACAGGCCTTGAACCCCTGCACCATAAATTTCTGACCTGCCACAGAAATCTCATTTGTAATACTGTGCACCATTCTCGGCCTTTAAGTTTTCAAACTACTACCCTGCTCCTAAATTAACAGTCAGACAATAGGTATCTGGTTTTGATACTAATCACCTAACTACATATTCTGGTTTTTCTCAGTCAAAGTGCCTTTTATTGCTTAATAGGCACATAATAGTGTGGGCAAAAGTAAACGTCCAGTTGTGAGTATGTAAATTTATTTTTGTATTATTATTTATTTATTGTATTATTTATTTGTATTATGTAAACCTACTTTTGCCCGCTCATCTTTCAATATTCTGCATGATTTACTTGGTAACCTTCATGACCATTCTTGTTCTCATCCCATCAGGCTATTCAAGAGCGGCCATTTGCTTACTGTTTTTTATTTTGGAGATATTTTAAAGTACCTTTATTTCTATTGGGATCAAATCAAGCCCTTATTAGTATCCTCAACATTTTTAATTGTTTTTGTATTTATCAGTCAAAATTGAGATACTATTTATAAAACACTCTATATTGTGAAAAATAAGATGGCCAAATGATAGGGGCCACCATTGACTATAAATGCTACCCTTTATTTATGAACAGGGTGAGATTTGTTCCATAGTGAATCTCTAACAAAACTAGCAGAAGCATGGAAACACTTTGGTTTAAAACAGAAGAGATTCATTTTCTAAAGCAAGGTTTTGTATGTGTCTCAACCCCATCCTTACCCTGGCTTCTACCCATGTCAGATAAGCAGTTAATCATGGCATCGTTTCTCATTCTCCCCAGAGCAGAGTGGTGCCCAGTTACATGTTGGATGAACAGTCACTGTGTTCTTTCCCACACAGCCTTCATAGCCGTCTCAATACCGCACTCCTGCTGCTACTGCCAACCGACCAATCTATTTGGCATATTAGATGGTGTTACTCATTGACAGTTTACTGTAATTCAAGCCGTGTGCTAAGTCCTTTACCAAAATAACCATAGTTAATCCTTGTAGCATTCTATGCAGTAGGTAGTGTTTTAATCCCCATTTACAAGTGAGACAGTGGAGTCTTAAGTATTAGCAAATTGACTGCAACAAGTCACCAAAAATCTTTTATATAAAAACGTGTAATATAAATTAGTAACGTTAAATGTAATAAACTAAGAAAAATGAAATTACAGTTGATAGTAGGTTCTTGAGCTAAAGTGTTATGATGAATTGGGAATAGAAAATTATAAGAAACTGAAATAATGAAAAAATAGAGGACTCAAGAGGAAGCCAATTGGAAGATTGGGGCAGATGTGTAAAAGATAAAACAGGCCTAAGAAGTGGTGAAGGCAGTCTCAATTTCTGACTTTGAAATTTTGAGTTTTAGTCATTGGAGGGCCTGGCACTTTATTTCCTGTGCTTGAAAATCTTTGAGATTGCCTGTGGTATTCTTAAAGTAGATTTCCTTTTTATTTGAATTAGATGAAATGACTATTTAACTAAATGATGCCTAAATCAGTAAAGATTTAAAATACAGTAGGACCCCTTATTTGTGGGTAGTACATTCCAAGACCTCTGGTGAATGCCTGAAACAGTGGATGGCATTAAACACTTATATATGCTGTTTTATCTGTACATATACAACTGTGATAAAGTTTAATTTATAAGTTAGACATGTAAGAGATTAACAACAATAATAATACAATAGGACAATTATAACAATACTAGAGGCCCAGTGCATGAAATTCGTGCACTTGGGGGGTGGGTGTCCCTCAGCCCTGCGGCCTGTGCTCTCTTGCAATCCAGGTGCCCTCAGGGGATGTCTGACCTATGGCTTAGGCCCGCTCCCTGTAGGGAATGTGCCTAAGCTGTCCGTTGGACATCCTTAGTGCTGCTGTGGAGGCAGGAGAGGCCCCTGCCACCACCGCTGTGCTTGCCAGCCGTGAGCCGGGCTTCGGGCTGAGTGGCGCTCTCCCTGTGGGAGCGCACTGACCATCAAGGGGCAGCTCCTGCATTGAGCATCTGCCCCCCTGGTAGTCCGTGCACATTGTAGCGACCAGTCGTTCTGCCGTCGGGCTGAAACCGGCTCTCTGACATCCCCCGAGGGGTCCCAGATTGCGAGAGGGCACAGGCTAGGCCAAGGGACCCCCACTGGTGCACGATTTGGGCAGGGGAGGGACGCAGGAGGTTGGCCAGCCAGGGAGGGACCATGGGATGGCTCCAGGGCATATCCAGCCCATCTCACTCAGTCCTGATTGGCTCAGACCCCAGCAGCAAGCTAACCTACTGGTCAGAGTGTCTGCCCCCTGGTGGTCAGTGCACATTATAGCTAGCGGTTAAGCAGCCTTAGCGTATCATTAGCATGTTATGCTTTGATTGGTTGAATGGCTGACTGGTCAACCAGACACTTAGCATATTAGGCTTTATTATATAGGATACTGTCATAAAAGTTATGAGACTTTCTCCCTCTCTCTTTCTAATAATTAATCTGATAACAGAAACAACTACTGAATGTCTAGCAAGAGGATAGCATAAACAGAGACAAAGAGATGATTCATAACCCACATGGGACGGAGCAGAGTGGCATGAGATTTCATCACGCTATTCAGAATAGCTCAATATTTAAAACTTATAAATTATTTATTTCTGTATTTTCCCATTTAATAACTATGGATCCTGGTTGATCATGAATAGCTGAACAATGGAAAGCAAAACCTCAGTAAGAGGGGACTGCTGTATATAGGATGTAAAGAGAAGGATTAGAGAAACACCCAATTCTGATCATGTTGAATTGAAATTGGAATGTCCAGTGGGCTTTTGACTATGCAAAGTCTCTGGGTAGGAGATTTTAAGCCCATGAACTCTAAGTATAGCGGTAAGTATAGGAATGAATGAGATCTTCCCTAGAAAACAAGAAGAGCAGAAGTCTTGGGAATGAACCATGAACAACAGCATATGAGGAACTGACTAAGGAAGGCAGAACCAGTGCTAGAGAACTAACTAACACAGTCAAGAGTTAGGAGAAAAACCAACAGAGGTGATGTCAGTAAAGTCAAGGTAGCAAAGTATCAAAGAAAAAATTATTGTCAAGTGCTCCAGCGACATCAAGTAGCATGAGGACTGAGGGTCCAATGGATTTGGCTGTGAGGTCAGCAATGGCCTTTGCCTGCTAGCAAGACTTTTATAGAGTTAATCATTGGAGTTCAATTTCATTGGGTCAAAGAGAAAATGCAAAGTGAGGAAATAAGGAAAAATGTATCAATGCCTCCTGATGAGCTAGCAGAAATATAGTAGAAATATATCAGTGTGATCGGGAATGAGGGCAAGATTTAGGGCTGAAATAGGCCTTAGAGATATTCAAATAGCAACTCCTTATTTTGATACATGAGGAAACCAAGACCCAAAAAGATTTAGTAGTTTACATTATGACAAAGCCACTAAATTCAGGTTTTCTGATTCCAAATCTACCTGTATATTGGTGTAAACTATTAACCCAAAAAGGAGGGAAAAATATTTTTAATGTTCTAATATTAATCTTACTATTTTCGCATTTGAATTATTCTTTCTCAGGTAGAGAAAGGAATAAGTTACGATTGTACTAGAGAATATCTACGTGCCCCCAATGTATTGTACGTGCAAAAATGTGTTGATAAAAAGCCACTGGCTGGATCTGAAACCAAATGCCAAATTCAGTCATGTTGCAATATGCAAAATTAACATATCAAAATCTGTATGAATAACCAGGTATGGGAGAAACATTATGATACAGTTTTGTTTTTAAAGTACTTATTGAATTAGAAATGTAAAATACTACATTTTAAGATAACCATTCTTATTTATGGGAGATCGGTCTTACTGCTATCCTTGGGCAATTGTGTGAAAATATTCATAACAGTATTTTTGAGCATTCATACCAGAACATAAATTCTTTAATTTTTGGTATAAGAGCACCACCTATGGGTTTCTCAAGTATTTGGGGGGGAAAGTTTTTAAACAAAACTTAATAAAATAAAAACCTAATAAAACTCTTTCGTGTTTTCCCCTATAACTAGTCTATTCATTTTTTTAAAAGTTAACAATTGTCTGCTTTGTCATAAATTATTCCCCTAGTTTTTGGATGTATCTACCTCATTGCTGTTAAATCAGCTAATTAGTATTTGTGCACTTATATGTCAGTGCAGTATTATGATTTTAAGTTAAATATAATTGAATTCAGAATTATTATCTTGAATGTAGATGAATCTTTTCATGAATATGAGCAATTTTCTACATTCTTGGGGAGGAGTGATGATTATTTTTTCTTGTTTATTTGTATGCTTGTTTGTATCTTCATGAACTTAAGAATTCTTTAATATATAATTCCAGAATGCTTTGGCAAGGGATAAAAAGAAAAAAGTCTTTTTAATGACTTAGGATATCTTTTCATTAATTATTGTGATGGTAACTCATTAGAGCAGCAATTTTCAACCGTGGTGCTGCAAGAATTTTTAAAACATGCAGTACCTGACTATTTAATCAGGGGCACTGACCTCTTCCCTTAGATTGTCAAATTAAAAGATGACAGCGGCCAATCCAATCGCTGTCTGGTGTGAATGAATCAAAATTATACCTATTTCTTTTGTCAGAAGAATGTTGTACTTTTGTTGTGCCACAGAATCTTAATAAGTAGTTTATGTGTGCCCTGAGATGAAAAAAGTTGAAATTCGCTGCATTAGAGCATAGTTAGAAGCAAAACTCTAGCATTCCATTGTTAATAAGCTCTTAAAATAGAATCACATTTGTTTAAAATTAGTCTTTTTCTAAAGGGTCATATTAAAATTAAATTTTTATAGGGGAAATTTTAATCAATGAAATTAACAACAACAAAGATCCTTGCAAGCTTTAACTGTGGGTAGGCAATCAGATGTGTGCTAGGTTCTTGATATGTCCTTTTGTTCTGTGCCATGAATCTCTCTGTTCTGAAAGTGATTGAAAACAAGATCCCTTTGGCAAGGTACCCTAACTCCAGGATAGACCCATTTTAGGCATGAACACTTTAATCGCATGTGTTGTTGTTTTCTTTCAGGGAGTGGGTTATTCTATAGAAATAAGGATTACTAAACTGAGCAGTATAGCTTGCTTAATTTGGTCTTTGTGGATAAAACTTTATAGTATACTTCCTAGCATTCTAGCCTAAGTGGAACAAATTATAACCTCTGTGAGAGAGAGAGAGAGAGAGAGAGAGAGAGAGAAACAGCGTCATTATTGCAAAGTGTGATTGTATAGGGATACTTGCCTTTCTACAAATTGGGTTACCTAAATTTTAAACTAACAGCAGAACCCAAAAAGCATGACATTTCAGCCCACATGTTGTATCAGGCCCTTTACTTGCTTGATTCATTTATTCACTCAACTTCTTTAGCTAAGTATGACTAATTATGATATAACTAGTGGCCGGTGCACAAACCTTTGTGTACTCGTGGGGGGAGGGGTCCCTCAGCCAGGCCTGTGCCCTCTCACAGGCTCCCCAGGGGACTAGGCCTATGCTGGCAGTCAGACATCCCTCTGGCAGCCTGAGAGCCCTCGGGGGTGTTCCACTTGCCAGCGGGGAGCAGACCTAAGCTGAAGTCGGACATCCTTAGCGCTGCTGAGGAGGCAGGAGAGGCTCCCGCCACCACCACTGTGCTGGCACCCTTCAGCCTGGCTTGTGGCTGAGCAGAGCTCCCCCTGTGGGAGCGTACTGACCACCAGGGGGCAGCTCCTGCATTGAGTGTCTGCCCCCTGGTGGTCAGTGTGTATAATAGTGACCAGTCATTCCCAGTCTTTCTGCTGTTAGGGTCAGTTTGCATATTACCCGATTATTATATAGGATAGAGGCCTGGTGCACGGGTGGGGGCCAGCTGGTTTGCCCTGAAGGGTGATCCGGATCAGGGTGGGGGTACCGCTGGGGTGCCTGGCCAGCCTGGGTGAGGGGCTGATGGCTGTTTTCAGGCTGGCCATGCCCCCCGGCGACCCAAGCTCCCAGCCTCTCCTTTTTTTGCAGGTATCTGGGATTTATTTGTCTTCTATAATTGAAACTTTGTAGCCTTGAGTGGAGCTCAGGGCCAGCCAGGGCAGGTGGGAAGCTTGGCTTCCTCCATCTCTGGGGGCAACCCAAGCCTCCTCCTCACTCCAGCTCCGTGGCCGCCGCCATCTTAGTTGGGTTGATTTGCATAGTTGCTCTGATTGGCTGGTGGGCGTGGCTTTTGGGTGTAGCCGAGTGACGGAATGATGGTTAATTTGCATCTTGCTCTTTTATTAGTGTAGATGAGAGTGTTCTATTACTTTTGGGAAGACAGGTGGTATTGAACAGGCTCTGAGCGCTTGCGGTTTTTGAGTTCAGCACATACTTTTTCTTTTTCTGAACATTGCACCCATCACTTCTGATGACTCTCTGTGTCCCCCTGGCAGGTACTCTTGTAATTTGCTGCTTCTAATCTGTTACTTTAAAAATCAGACAATCCAGTTTGTCTAAATTATATCAACTAAGAGGTTCTAGCATATTAAATTTTACTGAAGGCTTAAACATTTATTATATATATTTGTAGCCCAGTGACTATTTTTTAAATTGAAAGAGAACAAATTGTCAGATTATGAACTGAGTTATGAATAGGTAAAATGTTAAGTGTATTACTGTGGAGCTCAAGGTAGTCAAGGAGAATGATCCAGTAAAGTGTTAGTAGTAGTTTGAACTTATTCTATATTTTTGTATGATATTCAGATATCTAATCACATAGTGATATTTTAATCACTGACTATTTCAAACCTTTATTTTTAAAATAATTTAGGAATTATTCTTTTATTTTTTTATTTTTAGTTCTTTATACATTGTTCATAATTGTACCTGTAATACAATTGGAAGTATTATGAATAAGTTTACCACTTTGCAGTAATTTTGAAATAATGTTGGCTGTCTTTATCCAATCATCCACTAACTTTTTAACAGTCCAGCTTATTATTATGTTTATATGTGCTTTCCCTTAATTATTTTATTCCTAAGACTATTTATATCATAGTCTTTTATTTAAAGTGTCCAAAAAGCAAAGTAGTACTCCTAAGGATCTATGCACAGTAGTTTAGTAAACATTGAATTTTAGGTAGTTTATAATAAAGAAAATAAATGTAAAAGATGAGTTTTGAAAAAAGATGGATGGGTGGGGTGGTGGGTGGAGCACGCAATTGATTGATCTCATGACTAAAGCTAGCAATTCTGACTCTTAAACTGTTATTCAAAGATTTACTTTGAAAAACTCCATGCCTCCTCCAAATGTGTACTTAATTAGGAGAAGATAATTTGATTAAAAGGAAGGAAAGTAAAATATCTCATTAGAATAATAAAAGCTTTTTAAAGTTAATACCATACTTTACTGTATATGATTTGATGTGTGAAGTGTTTGTTTTTTAAAAATAAGCACTGAGTTACTTAATGTTTTGTTTTAAAGTATGATAATTAGCTAAGATCGCTTTGGCTATCTTCCAGCTTGTGGAGAAACTCCAGAACAGATTCGAGCACCGAGTGGTATAATCACGAGTCCAGGCTGGCCTTCTGAATATCCTGCCAAGATCAACTGTAGCTGGCTCATCAGGGCAAACCCAGGGGAAATTATAACTATAAGGTAATTCTGGCATCTTTCTGTATTATTATACACTGTTTTATTACAAAATATTTCTGTTTCCAAGTATCAATACTCAACATATAAAAAGATGATTTTCAGAAAATGTAATAAATTATAGTTATCAGTATCATCTTAAGGGTCAGAATAATAGTCCATCCTTTCC
>NW_006288434.1:1555902-1559050 GCF_000327345.1 Myotis davidii
GTAATGGATTTACACTGAGTCATTCATACTTTTTTAGGCCACTTTTTAACAAAAGGTACACATTTGCAAAATAGCTTATTAGGTTCAAGAGTGTAATTTTTGGCCATGGGACAAATAAACAAAACTCATTAATCCACTTGGAGATCTAGCCTGTAACATCAGTCTCATTAGTAGAGTCCTCTACCTTAACGAGTAAAACAATAATAGGTATATCTGTATGTATATATGCATGTGCGAAACTTGAAACAAGCTGATAATGGATAAACATATGGTTTAGAAAGACAAACCTCTGTTTTCACTTTGAAACAAAAGAACATTGGTTAAGAGTACAAAGTTGAAAAGATATTCCTAGGGAAAATAGCTAGAAGTTTAAGATTCTGAGAATAAATATGATATAAATAAAAAAGATTAAGATTCATTTTAAAAACATTTAAAATGGCAGAGAAACACTGTGGGGATAAGATATTAAGGAGAAAATATTTAGTGGAACTAGATATTGCTTGCTTATGGAAATTATATCAAGGCTCTGGGGATGGGGGTCGGGGGGAGGGTTGTCTGAAGGGGAGGGGAAAAAGTTGGTGTGCCTAAACAAAGAACTGTAGTTGGCACTGACACACAAGTAACAATGCCATTCCTGCCACAGAGATTGTGTCTGCAGCAGCACACAGGGCCTTCGACATTCCTTCACTATCTCATTTCTGTAGGTAAGAAGCATGGAATTTTAGAATTACTAGTAGAAGAAACTTGGCAGATCATAGACTTAAATCCCTCCACTTAACATTTATTAAAATGAGATTGTAAATGGAGCCTACTTTTGTATCTTTTCCCCTCTTTTCTATATCCTCTTATTAATGCGAGAACCATTCTGTCTTGAGACACACAACTGTGGTCTATTCCCATTGTTCTGTGGAAGCCGTAAAACAGGGACCACTGGCTTGCTTTCCTTTGGCCCGCTCAGCCCCAGGCCTCCTCTTCCACTCCTGGGGGGAGGTGATTCTCTCCGTGCATTGGTGGGATGTCCCATTGAGGTTATCTTTCCGCAAACATACCCAGGTTGGAATCTGAGCAGCATACCTGTTTTTCTGTTACTTGTAATATGACCAAGTATAAATGTGTGTATAAAATAGCATTTTTACCATTTCGGGTTCCAAGTGTTGGATCTTTTTCAACATAAAACTAGAATTTTCAGAGATTTTTGTCTTTTAACCTAAAAATCCAGCCCCAAAATGAAATGTGCAGCCTCCCAGATCAGTTATGTAAAACTTGGAAGTTCTTGCCAGCACGGAGGAGGCTGCATGGATTACTGCCATCTGGTTCTGATCATGTGTTGGATCCTTGAGATTTCACAAATAAGCCACCCTAAAAACAAGCAGAATACTGAAATGCAGAATAAAATTAGAGGTGAGCTCCATATCCAAAGGAATATTCCCTAAATTCTGGAAGGAGTTACTGAATGGATGTACACAACCTAATGAATCAGACAGTGATTTCCATCCTAGTTCTTACTGAAATTATTGTCATGGTAATACCAAACTTTCCATGCACATATATATATAAAATCAAGTATCACTTGTGAATAGTGAAGTAAAATCTTAAATTGTTCAAAAGATCAGAGTTTGAAACCTGCTGAGTTCAAGGGGCTTGGTAAATACTTTATAAGTAAAGCAGTACCCTAAAATTAAGACTTCACCTAAGACTGAGGACAAAGTTGAATAAACTCACTTAAGAAAATGTAAAATCAAACCTCCACAAGCTCAGGGTGATCGGACAATGATTTAATTGCATGATAGAACAAAAGTAGTGTAAGAATCTCAGCCTATCCCTGAGAACACACAAACATTCATTTAAGGTCAGTCCTAAGTATGAATGTGAAAGCTAAAACTCTAAAATGTTACCAAAGGACATTGTTGAATATCTTTGGGACCTTGGGGTAAGCAAAGGTATCTTAGAGGGGACAGTAAAAGCACTAAACATAAAGGAAAAAAATAAATTAGGCTTGATCAAAACTGAAATTAAAAACTCATTAAAAGATACCATTAAGAAAATGGAAAGGCATTCCATACAGGCTAGAAGAAAATAAGAAAAAGAGTTTCAATCTCAGTAAATAAGGAAATGCAAAATAGAGCAGTGATAATCTTTTGTCCACCTAATTGGCAACACATTTTTTAAAAAAAAACAGAATATCTCCTTTTGCCAGAGTTATGGGGTATAAGGTACTTTCCTACACACTCCATGGAACATTTCTCTCAGTGGAATTTTGCCTTTTGACCTAGTAGCTCTACTTCCAGAAAAATATGTCCTAGAGAAATACTTGTTCATGTGTATAGAGAGAGGTGCATATATAAGGATTCTTTAAAACTTTGTTCATAATAGTGAAAAGTGGAAATAATCGAATTGTCTGCCAGCCTTTGTTAGAGTTATTCAGAATATGTAGAGAGAAAATATCCTGGTATAATAATCTTGGATAATTAACTTTATTATAACTTAGTTTAAGGCAGAGGCAAGGAGATAAAGTCAGATCTTTACTTTTTGGTGAGATATGTTATTAGAAAATGATAGTTTGGTTTTTCTTTTTTCATAGCAGTGGCTAATTATGTACGTGCTTTTATTTACTTGACTTTTTGCTCTTTACTCATGCCCACATTTTGTGACCTACAGGATAATATTTAACTATAAAGTAACTTATGTAAAAAAAGTATTTTCAAACTCTGGGACTTTTCACTGAAAATTTTTTTTATTTTTACTTCTTTATACTTTGCTCAGATTTATGCTATTTGCTCTCCTGAAAATGTAAACTATAAACTTTTCATTAAGCAAGCAGATGACCAATATAATCTAAGAGACTGCTGGCTTTCTCTGTGTGTGTTAGATTACAGAGTGGTGTTTTGGGTTCAAACACAGGACAATTTAGGATTAAAATTCTGCATTAGCAGTAGTCTTCCCTAAACACATACACACAGAGAAGAAGATGGAAAAGGCACCAGCTATCACTTGTTTTTGGAATCTGACATTACTTATAAAGAAGTATTACTCTGGAATCTGAGAGAAAGATGAATATAGGAGGAATGGACAGCATTATTATTTGCTGACTAGAGGCCCGTTGCACTAAGAGATCCATGCAATAGGCCTTCCTTCCCCTGGCTGCCGG
>NW_006288434.1:1559217-1563706 GCF_000327345.1 Myotis davidii
AGCCTGCGTATGCAAATTAACTGCCATCTTTTTTGGGTTAATTTGCACTCACTCTGATTGGCTGGTGGCTTTAGCAGAGTGACACCAATTTGCATGTTTTTCTTTTATTAGTGTAGATGATATAGTTGTATGTCTGGAAAACCAAGGAGATTATACATTTATATATATAAAAGCCTAATATGCTAATCGTCCCCTTGGGAGTTCGACCAGGAGTTTGATCGCTCACCATGACATGCGCTGACCACCAGGGTGTGCATGGCGCAGAACAAAAGAGGGCCCCGGCCAGCAGCTGGAGAAGGGAGGCCCAGGTCGGCAACCAGAAGGCCCCGATCGGCCCTGATCGCTGGCCAGGCCTAGGGACCCTTCCCATGCATGAATTTCATGCACCAGGCCTCTAGTTGTATTATAATTACCCTACCTAATAGCCTTTTCTGACTTTCTTGTGTGTTTTGTAGTTTTCAGGATTTTGACATTCAGGGGTCCAGAAGATGCAGTTTGGACTGGTTGACAATAGAAACATACAAGAATATTGAGAGCTACCGAGCTTGTGGCTCCACAATCCCACCACCCTACATTTCTTCACAAGACCACGTCTGGATCCGGTTCCACTCCGATGACAGTGTCTCTCGGAAGGGTTTCAGACTGGCATACTTTTCAGGTGTGTTTCTAAGAAGGAGAAAGGTGCTGAACAGAATTCGACAGTAGTAACTGCTCAGGCACTTGGGTGCCAGTCTTCCGGCAGTGTTCATTTCATTGAGACTGTTCTCCAGGCAGCTGTGAGGGAGGAGTTAGCAGCTAAAGGTCCAGGGGCCCTAGAACTGGGCCCTAAAAAGGTGTTTTGTATCATCCTAATGAAATGATTAATTTTATAAACAAAGGCCACTTTGCTTTTAAATATTTTAAATACATTTCGTTTGAAAGAACTTTTTCTCCTTTCTCTACTTCCCCATATCCTGAAAGTTACTTCAGAATACACTTTTGTTTGTGAATTACCATTGTCTTTACAAAAAGACACACTCAGATTCACCCTGATGGTTTATAGTGTATTGGCTATTTTCAAACTGTATCCAAAAAGAGCGACCAGGTCATGCAAATGTGAAGAACTCAGCAGTGGAGCTATGTATATTTTTTGCTGAAATAATTTTACATCTTCTGAGGCACACGGCCTTTTTTAGCAAACATATGTTGATTTTTTTTTTCTTAAAAACATAGTCTTTGTACTATTTAGGTTCTGAAGCACATTTTCTGTCATCTATTCACCAATAAACAAGTTGTTAATGGAGATGTTAGCATTGGCCCAACATTGTCAATTTTGGGACTGTAGAGATCTAATGTTTGGTTTTCTTTCTCTACCTCGTTTTATATTCAGGACGGTACACTAAGATAGTTAGAATTAGATGAGCATTTTCATTTTTTTCTGTCTCCTTCCCCCTGTTATGATGATTAAGTTTATACCTTTATCTCAGATTCATGCAATATTTTGCAGTTATGTTAAAACAATAGAACTTATAGAATGGAAGTGCTGTGTTATGATTACATGAAATGCTATAAACATAAAGTTGATCATATAATCTTAGCAAAAATTTAAGTTAATAATGGGCCTTAAAAAAACTATAATATACATAGCAAAATATTGTGTTACCTATATAAACACCTAAAAAAAAATATGAGAAAATTGTTTTGAAAGGTGATTCCTGTGGATGAATTTCTCTTTATTTCAAAATGTCTGTCATTTCAATGTTTATGCAATAGGTTATTTAAAATTTTTAGGCAATATATCCTGTTGGTTTATGTGTCTTAAATCATTTTACTGGATGTTCTGCAGTAAAATAGCTTTCTGTAAAAACAGAATTGGTTTCTTCTCTTTAAGATCAAACCACAAAGATCTTTATGGAACAAATCATAAGTTTTTAATAAATTGCTGAGTAATTAGTGAGCTAATATTAATTTGCCATTAGAGCTTAACCTACTTTTTAAAACAAGATTTTTGAAACCCTTTCACTTGGGCTTACTCAACATTTATTATAAATATTATCACTCGCCTTTACATATTTTTTATTTTAAAGAGCATGTTTTTTTCTCCTTACCTCTCTGCTCCCTCCGTCCCTCCCATGTTCTCCCAGGGAAGTCTGAGGAGCCACACTGTGCTTGCGATCAGTTCCGCTGCGGAAATGGGAAGTGTATCCCGGAAGCCTGGAAATGCAACAGCATGGATGAGTGCGGAGATGGTTCCGATGAGGAGATCTGTGCTACAGAAGCTAACGCTCCCACACCCGCTGCTTTCCAACCCTGTGCTTACAACCAGTTCCAGTGTCTGTCTCGGTTTACCAAAGTTTACACTTGCCTCCCCGAGTCTTTGAAATGTGACGGGAACATTGACTGCCTTGACCTCGGAGACGAAATAGACTGTGATGTGCCAACTTGTGGGCAGTGGCTGAAATACTTTTATGGTACTTTTAATTCTCCCAATTACCCAGACTTTTATCCTCCTGGAAGCAACTGCACCTGGTTAATAGACACTGGCGATCATCGCAAAGTCATTCTACGCTTCACAGACTTTAAACTTGATGGTACTGGCTATGGTGATTATGTCAAAATATACGATGGATTAGAGGAGAACCCGCACAAGCTCTTGCGTGTGCTGACTGCCTTTGATTCTCATGCGCCTCTTACAGTGGTTTCTTCCTCCGGACAGATACGGGTACATTTCTGTGCGGATAAAGTGAATGCTGCGAGGGGCTTTAACGCCACTTACCAAGTAGACGGCTTCTGTTTGCCCTGGGAGATACCCTGCGGGGGTAACTGGGGGTGCTACACTGAGCAGCAGCGCTGTGATGGGTATTGGCATTGCCCCAATGGCAGGGATGAAGTCAACTGTACCATGTGCCAGAAGGAGGAGTTCCCGTGTTCCCGAAACGGTGTCTGTTACCCTCGTTCTGATCGCTGCAACTACCAGAATCACTGCCCGAATGGCTCGGACGAAAAAAACTGCTTCTTTTGCCAGCCTGGGAATTTTCACTGTAAAAACAATCGCTGTGTGTTTGAGAGCTGGGTGTGTGATTCTCAGGATGACTGCGGCGACGGCAGCGATGAGGAGAACTGCCCGGTGATTGTGCCCACCCGGGTCATAACCGCGGCCGTCATCGGCAGCCTCATCTGCGGCCTGCTGCTCGTCATTGCGTTGGGATGTACCTGTAAGCTTTACTCCCTGAGAATGTTTGAGCGAAGGTCAGTATCAAGACAGAACTATAGTGGTAATGTCCTCTACGATACGGCCCAAATATTTTTAACAAGCACCTTATTGTGGTTAGCCATATGTTTTTGTTTCATATTATTTTAGAAATAAATAAATATTGGTGATTTAAGAAATTAGTGTGAAAAGCTGAAGACTCAGAAGGCTACACACATTTAAAAAAGTGAATCAGTACTTGGAATTATGACGTGAAAATAGTTGATCTGTATTTACTGGTTCCTATTTTCAGATTAGTCTGTTTTGTAGGAATTTTACAAGCTGCGATTCTGAGCTGTATTTTGTGACCCGTATTTTTATAATTTCAGATATTTGAGAACCTACTGTGTTCAAAGCGCTATACAGATGAATAGAAAAATGAATAAGACAATCTCACAGGTAGTTTACAATTAGGAGGAAGGAATGAGTGGATAGAATAAGATGGCAAAAATGTTAAGTGTTGTAAGAGCTATAAAACAAACTGGCACGGAAGTGCAAAGATGCCTGGTCTCATAAGAAGGATGGGGGAGGCCTTCATTGAACAAGTGCCATTTGAAATCTATGAGTAGAAGGTAGATAGGGAAAAGGTATAGTTGAAAAAAACAGCCTGGGAAAACACATAGAAATAGGAATGCCAGCCGTGCTCAGAGGATAAGCATAGTTCAGTTTGTCCGGAGCTAAGCTACATATAAAGAGCTAATAGGAGCCCGGCCGGCGTGGCTCAGTGGTTGAGTATTGCAGTAGGCATCTAGTACCTTTTCCTTGTACAGGGATTTTTAATTTATGAAAACTCCTGGCCCAGTGGATAGAGCATCGGCCTGTGGACTGAAGGGTACCGGGTTCCATTCTGGTCAAGGGCGTGTACCTCAGTTGCAGGCTCCTCCCCAGCCCCGGCCCTGGTAGGGCTTGTGTAGGAGGCAACCAATGGATGTGTTTCTCTCACATCGGTATTTTCTGTCTTTCCCTCTCTCTTCTACTCACTCTGAAAATCAGTGGGAAAATATCCTTGGGTGAGGATTAAAAAAAACCAAAAACTCCATGATCCAGGCTGCCAGTGTAAAGCCCCTAAGGACACACTGCTTCATCCTGTTCTCAGCATAGGGGTTCATGGTATCAGTAAGTGTTGGTTGGCAAAGCTTTTACGATGATCAAATATGTTAACATTCATATTGTTTTAATTAGTGATGATTAAAAAAAAATTTTTTGCTTGCCTTTTTTTTAACCCTCTTAATTCCCTTGTTTCTTCTCATAGCTCTTTTT